>NW_007049093.1:46724-57449 GCF_000164805.1 Carlito syrichta
TTGTAGAGATGAGGTCTTGCCAAGTTGCCCAGGTGGGTCTCGAACCCGCGGGCTCAGGTAATCCACTCACCTTGGCCTCCCAAAGTGTGGGATTACAGGCTGAGCCACTGAGCCCAACTTGAGAATGGCTCTTAGCAGTCTCCCTCTGCCACAGCAATAACTTCTTGTTCTGGAAACTGTCCATCTCCATAGCTGCTGCTTGCTGAGTGGCCCACCTAGGAAGGGGAGGCAGCCCTCAGCTCGGAGGAAGGAAAGGAGAGTGTACTGCCCCGGAAGATGGCTCTGCACCACTCCCACTTCAGGATCTGTGGCTCTGGTGATGCTCTGCCACCTGACATGGCCTATGGCACAGTGCCCAGCTCTCCTCAGCTTTTGTCTTGATTCCTGTGTCCTTTCAGCAGCTGTTTACGTGCTGTTTTTTAGAAGTGGGGTGAATATGGCAGGCTAGGCCCTTCCTTCCCGAGAAGCCGGTGCCTTTTATTTTCCTGGAGCTTGTCATCCTGAGTGGGCAGAGGGACATCTTTCTGAGAGGGAGTTCCTAAGCAGGGGGTGGTTGTCAAGCTGGAGGAGCCGTCACTTCCAGGTCACTTCTCTCTCCTCCTAGGAGTCTGAATTGACTAAGAAGGGGAGCATGGCTGGTGCCAGCAGCCACGGCCTTGTGACCCTAGTCAGTTGACTGAGGAACCCTTCCATCTACAGTGCCCGCTTCCCACATCCCTGCGGGCCCAGGGCAGGGCTTCCTGTCTGTCACCCTTTCAGGGCAGGCACATCCCAGGGGAGAGAGCCCTTTTGATGAGAAAGGTCTTTCCCTGTGGCAGTCAGACTGACACCTCCCAGCAGATGTTCCCACACAGGCGCCCACCCAGAGCGAGGACAGTACTCGTGGGGTGGGGCCCACACCCAGTCCCGCCGCCCTGCAGGCGAGGGTTTCTCTGTAATGCACGCTTTATTGAAGGACACCAGACACAACTGTATACCTCCTAAGTATTCAGCTGGCTTGCTTTTTACAAGGTGAACCCAAGATGTAATATTTTTAAGCTTTTACATGCTCGGAATGGCCTGGAGTGTTCATTTAAGACTCAGATTTCTAGACTCATCTCCAGAATTCCTAGAACCTAGAAACCTATGTTCCAAGCATGGCGGACTGTTCAGATCCAGGTGACCTGTGGCCTGAGGAGTTCCGAAATCAGGATCCAGATGAGAGAGGGGTGGTTCACAAAGACATGTTTCTGCTTTTCCCTAGGGAGAACCTCCCCAGCCGCTTTAAGTTTAAGGAGTACTGCCCCATGGTGTTCCGAAATCTTCGGGAGAGGTTTGGGATTGATGATCAGGATTACCAGGTACGGGGTATCTTGGCAAAATCAGAGGGGTCACGGAGTGTAGCAGGGCCAGAACCACAGGCTGGGTAGTGAGGGAAGGTGTGGACTGCTCCTTGCTCGTGTCCCCACCACATCTTGCTCCAGCCAGGCAGTCTCCCCCCAGGACCAGGGACCCTTGGAGGGGTGAGGGCCCCCTCCCCTTCTCCCCTCTGGTAAGAGGCAGGAAGGAGTGAAGTCTGCAGAAGTGGCTTTGTGTGTGCCTGACATTCCCAGTCTAGGCAAAGAACTCCTCTTCATTGTAGTTTGACTTAAAAGAGAGAATGTTTGTTACCTGTAAGAGAAGAGGTCTCTTTGTTTTTTTTTTTTTGGCTGGAGTGCAGTGGCATGTTCACGCCTGCTGGGCTCAGGCGATTCTTCCACCTCAGCCTTCCAAGTAGCTGGAACTAGAGGTGCATGCCACCACGCCTGGCTGATTTCTCTTTTTTTTGAGTTGGAGTCTCACTCTGTTGCCCAGACTGGAGTGCAGTGACCGCTCCCGGCCACCGCAGCCTCGACCTGCTGGGCTCCGGCAATCCTTTCGCCTCAGCCTTCCACAGGCACGTGCTACCACACCCGACTAATTTTTTGATTTATTATAGAGATGAGGTCTCGCCTGCCCAGGTGGGCCTTGAACCTGCGGACTCAGGCAATCCACTCACCTCAGCCTCCCAAAGGCGTGGGATTACAGGCTGAGCCACCGAGCCCGGCTTTAATTTCTTAATTTATTGTAGTGACTAGGTCTCGCCAAGTTGTCCAGACTAGTTTCGAACCCCTGGACTCAGGCAGTCCTCTCACCTCCACCTCCCAAAGTGCTGGGATTACAAGCGTGAGCCACCGCACCCAGCAAGGAGGCCACTTAAGCAGATAAGACAGATTAGAAAAGGAAGACTTCATGGGTAGGGCAACCTCTTAAACGTGTACCCTGATCTGGTAGAAGGGAGCAGGTGTGCCAGGGCGACTGCCCTCTTCAGGGGTGATAGTGTTGTGGAGGCATTGGCTGGTGGGGGGAACCCCCTGCAGCAGGGCCGTGAGGTCCATCCCATCTCCATGGCCTCTGTCTTCCATGAGGCTCCTTTCCATGGACTTTCCTCCTGGCAGATGGGCTTGTGGTGAAGGTGGGAGAATCTTCCACTTGCCCTTTAGAGCAGTAAGAAACAGAACTGCCTTCTAGTCATCTGGGGAGAGAAGGGAGTATACACATGGCAAGGGCTAAATTGATGTCCAAGCCTCTTCAAACCCTGCCATTCCTGCCATCCCTCCCCAGTGAGAGTAGTTCCCAGAAGCAGAACGGCCCTGGGGAGCGGCCCTGCCCTCTCCTCCCCTCTGCAGGGCACATTCCTTGTAAGGACACGTTTTCTGAGAGGAGGGCTAGGGGATGAGTGCCCCAAGTGTCCACCTCTACAAGGGTCCCCAGCCCCTGGGTCAGGATGGAACCCTGACCTCAGTCAGTGCCTTGTGGAGCTAGAAACCTCCACAGGGTTTTTGCCACTGTTGCACCCAGGCTGCTCTGGTCTTCTCTCCCGCAGCTCCTTTACCCACCAGCTGTCCACAACATCCCCTTGGAGCCTGCATTTCGCAAATAGCCTGGTGGGCACAGGCTTGCACTCATACGGAAGTGAGGGCGGGGAAGTCTTCTGTTTTCCTGGAGAGGCAGAAGCTGATGCCTGGAGAGAGGCAGGACGGAGCTCTGCCTCCCGAGGTCTTGTGGCCTGTGAGTCTCGTAGAAAGGCCAGGCTGGGAGAAAGGTCACGTGGCCACCTCAACACTCCACCTCAGGAGGTGCTGCTTTATTTCAGCCTTTGCAGAGGGACTCCCAGGGCCATCGCCACCACAGCCCTGTCCCCCTTGGAGGTGGTGCTCACTACCTCGCCAGCGGTTTGGAGGAGGCCCTAGGTGAAGGTGAAGAGGGGACCCTGGTTAAGAGATGGAGAAAGATGTGGAGATGAGGCGTTTCTGCCGGCAGGTCCCCATATGTGTTTTCTTGGGATCAGGGATGTCTGGGTCCTCTGCTTGGTGAACCCGTCCCTTTGGTTGACTCACCCCTTCCCCACCCTCCCTCTGGAGGCTTCTACCTCTCCCCTGATCCTTACGGGAGTGGGGCCCCAAGGAGGAATAGGGCTAGAGCCAGAAACGCTCCCCAGAACTGCCTCCTAGCCCTGCACAGAGAGCAGGAGGTTGAGGAGAGGGAAAGGCTGAGCGAGAGCGTCCGCTTCCCGCTTTGGGATGGGTAGACAGAGGGAGGAGACGCCCGTGTCTGTTGCTTCTTACACTAGACCTCCAGAGACAGGATTTCCCAGGCTTCGGCTTTGTCACCCAGGAGACTGGGACTCAGCTTGGTGTGCCTCGTTGTGTTCCAGATGAGGAAATTCGGGGAGAGAGGTTCCATGGCTCACCATAGTCATGCTACAGTGAGGTCAGGTTAGAACCCAGCCCTCTGACCTTGGGGGCAGTTGCAGTGTGTAGGGTAGCTCTCTGGGTCTGAAAGAAAGGAGGCTCTTCACAGTCAGCCCTCTTCCCATCCTGGGCTATGATATGGGGCTGCTGGAAGGAACAGCTCTGGTCACTTTGGAGGAACTTTTAGGGAGGGATGCGAACACCCTGCAAGAAAGGGTGGGTCAGGTCCCCTCTGGGAGTCCCTCTGCCTCAGTGTCATTGGCTTTCAAGCGTTCAGCCCATAAGAGAAGACTCAGTGCGAAAGCTGGAATCCTAGCCCCACTGACAAGCCCAGCCTGCTTCTGTCTCGGTCCATCAGAATTCGGTGACGCGCAGCGCCCCCATCAACAGTGACAGCCAGGGCCGGTGTGGCACACGTTTCCTCACCACCTACGACCGGCGCTTTGTCATCAAGACTGTGTCCAGTGAGGATGTCGCTGAGATGCACAACATCTTAAAGAAGTACCACCAGGTATGGTGAGTCCCAGGCCTGGTCGTAGGGGGTTGGGAGAGGGAGAAGAGAGCCCTGGTGGGCCACTGGGAAGGACTTGGGCCTCTCTGGTGACGGCAGGTGCTTCTGATAGCTGAGGAGGGGGGCCTCTCCTGCATGCATGTTTCTGGGAGTTGAAACGCCCACTTAAAAGAGAAAACAGGAGACATGAGGCTCGCCGCTGACTCAGCCCCATTGGGAAGTTTTCCCACTTTGGCATCTGGCCCAGTTCTTCTGAAACTGCTCCCGTCGGCTCAGCAGGGTGGCTTTCCTCCTGCTCTGTCTCTGCTCGCCTGGACTGTCCACGCGAGGAACAGGGCACCAGGGCACTGGCTCGTTGGCTGTGCTCAGCTTGCTTGGGTCCTGGTTTCCAGGGCACTGAAAAGCGGTGAAGGGCCTTCTGGTGTTTGGGGAGTTGCAGCAGAAACCCTGGGCATGGCCTGGGTGAGGCTGTGGGGCTGGCCCGTTTCGTTAGCCTTCTGTGGCTTGTCCCCGTCTGGCCTGCAGAAGAGGTGCAAGGCATGGAGCAGGGCTTCTCCTCCTGTGGAATCCTGTCTCACACCAAGTCCCGGGTGGGATCCACTAGTGGGACCCCGAGGGGCCCTGCACTGCCTGTGGGCTTGCCTCTGAGCCAGGCTGGTAGGGCGGGGGCTGAGGAGCCCTGTTTCTCCTAGGACCCAGGTGGAGGGCGGCATCCCGGGCCTGCAGCCTGGGAGAGTTTGGCCCTCTGGCACCTTTGCACTCAGCCTTGGCCCTTGCCTCCTGCCCTTCCAGTTTATAGTGGAGTGTCACGGCAACACGCTTTTGCCACAGTTCCTGGGCATGTACCGCCTGACCGTGGACGGCGTAGAAACCTACATGGTGGTCACCAGGAATGTGTTCAGCCACCGGCTCACTGTGCACCGCAAGTATGACCTCAAGGTAAAGGGCCTGTGTTCGCCTACTCTGCCTGCTCACTGTCAGGGACCCGCGGGGGCCGCTCCCCCATTCCACACTGGCTAGGAAAGCCGGAGTGTGCGTGTTGGCACAGACGAGTGACGCTGGGGAGGATAGGCCTAGTTCTTGTGGACTGGGGCTGTTTCAAGTCCAGGTAACAGTGGCAAGAGGTTACTGAGGCCTAAATGTACCGTATTTATGCAGCAGTTGATGCTCTGTCTGTGGGATGTGCACATCCAAGGCCGCAGGACGGGGACAGGCTGTGCTGGCGCACAGCTCTGGCACCCCTCCAGGCCCCCGTGGACTGACAGCACAAGTGCGTTTCTAGATACCTGGAGGACACACTTGTGACTGTGAACCAGGATGCTTCCTTGTTCTTGAACCTGGCTTCCGGCTTCTGTCACCTGACACTGCTGTCCCTCCCTCTATGCTGCAGCTCTGCTGGTTCCTTTGCGGTTCTGCAGTGCCTGCGCACCTCCTCCTCCTCCCAGGATTCCATGGGGCTGCCTGGAATAGTTTCCCTCCCAGTGGTCCTTCCCTTTCCCCTACCTCCTTCCTCCCCCACCTAATTGCTTCTACTTACCCTTCTGAGCTCAGCTCATATACTATTACTTCCCGGAGGTGGGTCCTGGCCACCGCCTCTCCCCAACCCAGGCTCCTATGTGAGATGCCTGGAGTGTCCTTTCTCCTCCCTTACCACCGAACACCCTGGTAGTCAGTGAATTCATGCCTTGCTTAGCCACTTAATGCCTGCCTCCCTCTTGGAAGGATAGTGCCCTGCAGGCAGGGACTGAGTCTTCTTGGTGCAGTCTTGTTGCTGAGCACTTTGCATGTGTCACTGGACTCTGAGTGACTGTGACACAGTCACAGTCAGTGAACAGTTCATACCTCCTGGCCCCGCTAGGGTTCTTTCTTTTTTTCTTTTTCATTTTTGAGTTGGAGTCCCAGTGTCACCCAGGCTGGAGTCCAGTGGCATGCTCATGGCCACAGCAGCCTCAACCTGCTGGACTCAGGTGATCCTTCAGCCTCAGCCTTCCAAGTAGCTGGAACTACAGGCACATGCTACCACGCCCAGCTAATTTTTTGATTTATTGTAGAGACAAGGTCTGGCCAAGTTGCCTAGGCCGGTCTTGAATCCCTGAACTCGGGTAATCCTCTCGTCTCTGTCTCCCAAAGTGCTGGGATTATAGGTGTGAGCCACCATGCCCAGCCACCCCTCTAGGATTCTTTTTTTTTCCTTTTTTGAGTTGGAGTCTCACTTTGTCACCTAGGCTGGAGTGCAGTAGCACACTCACAGCCACCCCAGCGTCAACCTGCTGGGCTCCAGCAATCCTTCCGCCTCAGTCTTCCAAGTAGCCAGAACTATAGGCATGTGCTACCACGCCTGGCTAATTTTATTTTTTTAATTGTAGAGGCGAGGTCTCACCAAGTTGCCCGGGCTGGTCTCAAACTCATGGGCTCAGGCAATCCACTCTCCTTGGTCTCCCGAAGTGCAGGGATTATAGGCTGTGCCACTGAGCCTGATCCCCTCCAGGATTCTAACCAGCTTGCTTTAGTTCACTGCTGGCCCCCTGAGACGGGTGCATGCTCGCTTGCTTGCTCAGCGGAATGTGCCTCAGCCGGACTTTTCCTGATAGCTTTTATCTTTCTAGGGTTCTACTGTTGCCAGAGAAGCGAGTGACAAGGAGAAGGTACGCTGGCACTAAGCAAGTGTGGAAGGGTCACTTGGAATCTGTGACAACTCCTGTTGGTCATCCCATCCCTCCCGTCCACAGCTGCCAGCCCAGACATGCAGTCTGGCAGCATGAAATGCTCTGTGTCACTCAGCACCTTCCTGTCATTGGCCTAGGCTTAAGCCTGGTCTCCAGCTTTCTATTGCTGCCCTCGCTAGGTTCTCCATAGTTCTGCTGGGATAGCAGACAGTTTCCATCTCATGTCTACCCTGAGTCAGTTAGCTCTGAGATCGTCCAGGGTCAGCAGGAAGGATTCCTTTGGTCAGTCTCATTGTCTGTACCTGCCACGCATTTCTGTCCCCGCCTACCCAAAGCCTGGGACCGTGGGCTCCTGCACTGCCAGTGGAGCAGGTTGAGCGTCTGTGCACTTAAGACCCTTTGCCTTTCTGCCTCATTGCTCTCAGCAGAATGGCAGACTCTCCCTAGGGCAGGGGAGTCAGGCCCACCCCACCTAACACTGCTATTGCTCTCCCAGGCCAAGGACTTGCCAACATTCAAAGACAACGACTTCCTCAACGAGGGGCAGAAGCTGCACGTGGGCGAGGAGAGTAAAAAGAACTTCCTGGAGAAGCTGAAGCGGGACGTGGAGGTAGCCACCAGCCCTTGATTGCACCTTGTAGAATAGGAGTCTCCTTCTCCTTAAGAAAAATGCAGGCCAGGCTCGGTAGCTCAACCTGTAATCCCAGCACTTTGGAGACTGAGGCGGGTGGATTGCCTGAACCCGCGGGTTTGAGACCCACCTGGGCAACTTGGCAAGACCTCATCTCTACGATAAATCAAAAATTAGCCGGGCACGCGTGCCTGTAGTTCTGGCTACTTGGAAGGCTGAGGCAGAAGGATTGCCGGAGCCCAGCAGGTCGAGGCTGCGGTGGCTGGGAGCGTGCCACTGCACTCCGGTCTGGGCGACAGAGTGAGACTCCAACTCAAAAAAAAAAAGAAAAAAGAAAAATGCAGTTCACAGCTTTCCAGGAGGGCAGGCAAGAGGAAAGTGGCGGTTGAGCAGTGTGGGCCCTTACCTGCACCCAGAGCTGGTGCAAGTGAATATTCTACTTGCGAGGACACAGTTTGTGCCAGTAGGATCTTTGTAACTCCATTTGGAATGTTTTCTCTCATTCCAACACCTTCAAGCTCCCCTTCTGCTGGTGTCCCCACAGTGGAGGGGCATCTGGCCATCATTGTGGCAGGACGCCAGCTGTTAAAATCCACCAGCCAAATAAGAAAGAAAGAAAAAGGCAGCTCACACCTGTGATCCCAGTGCTTTGGAAGGCTGAGGCGGGAGCTCTGGCTCTGATTCTCCTTCCCCCATTCTCCTTCCCCCAGCAACCTTCTGGTCATAATGGGATGTTCTGTGGAGAAGGTTCCCAGGGCTAGGCAAGTGCTGTTAGCGAACACATTATCTGGACTGTTTGATAACTCCATATCTTCTCGTGTGTTCGTGTGTGTGTGTGTGTGTGTGTGTATGTGTTTGTGAATGTGTTTGTGAGAAAGCAGGATTTATTAAGAGGACAGTCTTCTCTTTTTATAAATTGGGAGCCTACTCACTAAACCAAACCCTAGAAACTTTTTTTAAAAACTTTTTTTAAGTTGTGGTAAAACATATCTATAACATCATCTTAAGCATTTTTTTTTTTTTTGAGTTGGAGTCTCACTGTCGCCCAGACTGGAGTGCAGTGGCCGCTCCCGGCCACCGCAGCCTCGACCTGCTGGTCTCTGGCGATCCTTCCGCCTCAGCCTTCCAAGTTGCTGGAACTACAGGCGTGCGCTACCATGCCCGGCTGATTTTTGATTTATTGTAGAGATGAGGTCTCGCCTGCTCAGGCGGGTCTTGAACCCGCAGGCTCAGGCAATCCACTCACCTCAGCCTCCCAAAGGCGCGGGATTATAGGCTGAGCCACCGAGCCCAGCTTATCTTAAGCATTTTTAAGTGTATAGTTGAGTGGCATTAAGTACATTCACACGTTAAGCAAGAATAACCACCATCCAACTCTGAACTTTTTCATCTTCCCCAGCTGAAACTCTATCCATTAAATAATAACTTCCAATTTCTTCCACCCCCAGACCCTGGCAGCCAGTACACTCCTTTCTGTCCCTATGAAATTGACGACTCTAGGACTTAAATCGTGGAATTGTACATGATTTGTCTTTTTGTGACTACATTATTTAATTTAGTGCAACGTCTTCAACATTCATGTGTCAGAAGTTCCTTTCTAAGGCTGAATCGTATTCCATTGTGTGAATATACCACAGTTTGTCTGTCCAGTTATCAGTTGATTGGCACTTGGTGTATTAGTCAGGATTCTCCAGAGAAACAGCACCCAGAGCATGTATTGTAAATCTCTACACAGGATCAGATTTGTTATAGGGAGTTGGCGCATGACTATGGAGACTGACAAGATTGGCAGTCAGCAGACTGGAGACCCACGAGAGCCAGCAGGGCAGTTGCCTGTTTTGTTCCATTCAGCTCTTCTGCTGATTGGATGAGGCATACCCACATCAGGGGTCACTCAGCTTTGCTCAGTCCACTGATTCAGCGTCCATTCCATCTAGAAACACCCTCCCAGACACACCCAGGACAATGCTTAACTAAAACGTCTGGGTATCCTGTGGCCCAGTCAAGTTGTCACATGCAGTTAACCGCCACACTTGGGTTGCTCGCACCTGGTAGCTGTTGTGAATAATGCTGCTATAAGCATGGGTATCACAAACTTCATTGGCTAAGCTTTTCCTTAGTCACCCCCAGCTGTGCTTGTTCCAACTTCTGTTTTTCTTTTTTTTTTTTTGAGTTGGAGTCTCACTTGTCGCCCAGACTGGAGCGCAGTGGCCGCTCCCGGCCACCGCAGCCTCCACCTGCTGGGCTCCGGCGATCCTTCCGCCTCAGCCTTCCGAGTAGCCGGAATTACAGGCATGCGCTACCACATCCGGCTGATTTTTTGATTTATTGTAGAGATGAGGTCTTGCTTCCCAGGTGGGTCTCGAACCCGTGGGCTCAGGCAATCCACTCACCTCAGCCTCCAAAAGGCACGGGATTACAGGCTGAGCCACCGAGCCTGGCTGTCTTTTTTTTGTTTGAGTTGGAGTCTCACTGTCACCCAGACTGGAGTGCAGTGGCCGCTCCCAGCCACCACAGCCTCGAACTGCTGGGCTCCGGCGATCCTTCCGCCTCAGCCTTCCAAGTAGCTAGAACTACAGGCCCACGCTACCACGCCTGGCTAATTTTTTGATTTATTGTAGAGATGAGGTCTCGCCAAGTTGCCCAGGCGGGTCTCGAACCCGTCAACTTCTGTTTTTCATGCTCTGCCATTCAGTTCGTCCTGAGTCTTTCTCCTCCTCCCCCCTTTTCTGCCTTTCCCCAACTCTAGTTCTAAGAAGAAGGCAGTTGACTCAGTTCATTTGTGTTCAGTGCATGTTGCTTTGTAAATATTCTCAGGTGGATGTGGGTGCAGCTCTTGGGTGCTCTCCCTCTGGGACTCCAGCCCCTTCTCCCCGGAACCCAAGAAGGCTGTGTTGATGGGGGGGATGACACCTCCCTAGGAGAGGCTGCTGATCTCCCAGCATTAGGATTCCTGGTGCTGTTTGTTTGTTTGTTTGTTTGTTTGAGTTGGAGTCTCACTCTGTCACCCGACTGGAGTGTAGTGGCCACTCCTGGCCACTGCAGCCTCGATCTGCTGGGCTCTGGCAATCCTTCCACCTCAGCCTTCTGAGTAGATGGAATTACAGGCACGTGCTACCACGCCCAGCTGATTTTTTCTTTTTTTTTTTTTTTTTTTTGAGTTGG
>NW_007049093.1:58398-69830 GCF_000164805.1 Carlito syrichta
CCTACAAAAAAAAAAAAAAAAGGCCTGAGACACCGTCCTGCTCACAGCACTCATTCTAGGGATGAGAAAAGTGAGGCTTGGTGAGGGGAGTCACAGGGTATGCGGGGGCAGGTCCAGCACCTCCTCCGCCCCTGGCTCCACAGGGCCTCTCTTGACCTTTGGGGAATGATTTAGAATGATGACTGATGCTGGCTTCTGAAAGCGTCATTCCTCCTTCCTCATTTCTGTCTCTGCCTAGACTGATGGGCCAGCCGAACTGCCATTTTCCAACCTTTGCCCGTGACCCCCATTTACAAGCACGTCTTACTGTTCGGCCCTGCAGATACACACACGTCCCCACAGCTGAGACCCTCGCTACCTGATGTCATCTTGTGTGCTCTGCCATGTTCTATTTTATCCTACAGGAGCCCCCCTTATCTACTGAGGACACGCTCCAAGCCCCCCAGTAGATGCCTGAAACCACAGCTAGTGTTGAACCCTATGTATGCCTTACACACATTTATTTTTCCTTCATTACAATTTCATGGACAAAAGATTCATTCTTACTGTAGATCTGGGCAACCTCAGCGTCCAACTTGCTTTCTTTGTCAGTTGAGAGCTTTCACCCTTCCTTCACTTCGAGCACTTTACAGCTTCTCTTTGTCCTGTCTGAATTGTCAGCATCAGTACTTTTGCTCTTTGGGGCCATGATGAAGTCAGATAAGGGCGACTTGAGCACAAGCACTGTGTGTGGTCACGTCCTGGGCAGGACTGGACGGGACGTAGTAAGATTTTATCACACTAGTCAGAATGGCACACAATTTAAAACTGTTTCTAGAATTTTCCATTTAATATTTTCAGACTGCAGTTGACCACAGGTAACTGAAACCACAGTGGATAAGGGGAGACACCTGTATTTAATAGTAAAAGAAAGTCTCAGCCCCCTGTATTGGGTTCAGGACTCATAGTGGTTTGAGATTCATGGTTTGATATTCATGGTTTGAAAGACACTGCTGTGTTACATCCATCTTTCCAGCCTCTTCCATAGTACACCATTTCATTAGTTCTTTCCTCAAACTTGCCATGGCCTCTGTCTCTCTCTCTCTCTCTTTTTTTTTTTTTGCATTAGAGTCTCATTCTGTTGCTCAGGCTACAGTGCAGTGGCACAATCACGGCCACCCCAGCCTCAACCTGCTGGGCTCAGGCCATCCTTCCACCTCAGACTTCCAAGTAGCCATAACTACAGGCATGCATCACCACACCTGGCTAATTTTTTGACTTATTGTAGAGATGAGGTCTCCAACCTGTGGGCAATCCTTTTACCTTGGCCTCCCAAAGTGCTGGGATTATAGACGTGAGCCACTGTGTTCTGCCTGGCCTCTCTCTTTTTTAAGAGATAGGGTCCTAGCCGGGCTTGGTGGCTCAGTCTGTAATCCCGTGATTTGGGAGGCTGAGGTGAGTGGATTGCCTGAGCCCGTGGGTTCGTGACCCGCCCGGGCAACTTGGCGAGACCTCATCTCTACAATGAATCAAAAAATTAGCCAGGCGTGGTCGCGTGCGCCTGTAGTTCCAGCTACTTAGAAGGCTGAGGCGAGAAAGATCGCCAGGGCCCAGCAGGTCGAGGCTGCGGTGGCCGGGAATGGCCACTGCACTCCAGTCTGGGTGACAGAGTGAGACTCCAACTCAAAAAAAAAGAAAAGAGATAGAGTCTTACTCTGTCAAGCAATTTTCCCACTTCAGCCTCCTCAGCACATATAGCTGCAGGTATTTACTACCACGCCTGGCAGTTTTACAGTTTTTTGCAGAGACGAGTCTTGCTATGTTGCCCAGGCTGGTCTCAAGTGATCCTCCTGCCTTGACCTCCCAAAGTGTTGGGACTGTAGGCACGAGCCACCATGCCAAGCTGCCATGGCTGCTCTTGATCCTAACCCATTCTGGGCTGTTCTTCCTGCAGTGT
This sequence comes from Carlito syrichta, assembly GCF_000164805.1. Taxonomy (NCBI): domain Eukaryota; kingdom Metazoa; phylum Chordata; class Mammalia; order Primates; family Tarsiidae; genus Carlito; species Carlito syrichta. The sequence continues at coordinate 60,335 of NW_007049093.1, forward strand.
TCATTCTATTTTTATACTGGCAGCCCTTGCTCCTCTTCATCCTTCAGCCTCGGCCTCAATTCCTTTCTCAGGGAGACTGTCTCTCCCCCTTGCCATAAACTCCAATGGCCCCTGTTTCCCATTAGAAAGCTCACTGAGGGGAGAGACTCGGGTGACTTACTCTCTGCTGTATTCCAGAACTGTCTGTAGAATTGAGCTGCAGGGAATGCCTTTCCCCCCCTTCCAGATGCCCAGGATGTCCTGTGCAACCTCCTCTTCCTTCCGTCTTTCCGTCCCTCACCTTCCTAGTTCTTGGCCCAGCTGAAGATTATGGACTACAGCCTGCTGGTGGGCATCCATGATGTGGACCGGGCAGAGCAGGAGGAGATGGAGGTGGAGGAGCGAGTGGAGGACGAGGAGTGTGAGAATGATGGCGTGGGTGGCAGCCTGCTCTGCTCCTATGGCACGCCTCCAGACAGCCCCGGCAACCTCCTCAGCTTCCCTCGGTTCTTCGGGCCTGGGGAGTTCGACCCCTCTGTGGACGTCTATGCCATGAAGAGCCATGAGAGTAAGTGGGGCCTGCCCTGCCCTGCCCAGTCGTGCCCATCTCCCCCTTCCGGCCCATGGTTCAGAGGCTCCCAGGAAGTCTGCACCTCCACCTCTTCGCTGTCGACCTTGGCCTCTTTCCGCCTCTGGACTCCTGCATGGGTCCCCACCAGCAACGGGCTCTGGGCTTCCTTCTCCACCAGGCCTTCCTGCCCTCACTTCTTGTGCTGCCTGAGTGAGGCATGGTTCTGCTCTGGCTCTTGGGGTGGAGCAATCTGTGTATCGGCGCCGCAAGTGAGGTCAAGTGAGACGGGAACTCTGAACGTTCTGAGGAGGACCCTGCCGGTCCTTTTCAGCCTCAGAATTCGAGGGATGGGTCTGAGTCTCCTCTCTGTAGGGCTGTGGGTGTGCCCTAGCTGCTTTCTGCTTCCCCTCCCCCTTCAGGCGCCCCCAAGAAGGAGGTCTATTTCATGGCCATCATCGACATCCTCACACCGTATGATGCTAAGAAGAAAGCTGCACATGCCGCCAAGACGGTGAAACACGGGGTGAGTCCTCTGTCCTGTCCTGGGCCCAGAGGGGTGAATGGGCCTGCACTCGCCCTCAGATCCCAGGAGGGTGGACTCAAGCCCCTGCTCTAAGGAAACACTCTCCTGCCCTCCTTCCCAGGGCAGCCTGCCCGCTTGCCTGGTGTTCCCTGCCATCTACATCTGCCCCTCCCTGCCAGGCCAGGCCACGGGCCCAGCTTGCTTTCCCCTGGTTCTCTGGCCCTCAGGCCCTGAGCCCTCCTGTGCCTTTCCCCTGGGGCCGTCGGGCATGCTGCTCATCTTGCCCAGCGTCCAGTAACAGCTCTGTTGACACGCCCACACCACTCCCCCGGGCCCAGGCTTGAGGTGCCCAGAGACTCTCAAGTACCTGGGCTTCTCCCAGGTGCAGCCTCCTGGTGGGGGCCGAAGAACCGGGCCTGAGTCGGCCTCTTGTGTCTTGCAGGCAGGGGCTGAGATCTCGACTGTGAACCCCGAGCAGTACTCAAAACGCTTCAACGAGTTTATGTCCAACATCCTGACGTAGCTCTCTCCTGCCTTCAGCCCGAGCCAGAGCGCTGGACCCGGGGCCGGGGTGGGGAGAGGGAGAAGGGCAGACGTGGGCTTGGTGGGAGGGTGGGCGCGGGTGGGGGGCGTCGGGAGGACTTCAGCAGTGGGACTGCGGCCTGTGACCTGAAGGAGACTAGCTGGGGGGCCGTGCTGTGTGTGACGTGCTCACAGGATGGGACCTCGCCTTCTGTCTACCCTTGGTTTTTTTCCCCTATTTGACCCAGGTTAAAAGGGTTCCCTTTCAGTACCCTGTGACCTGCGATGATACCCTGGGGCTGGAGATGACGTTGTGGGTTACTTGGGTTTTGTCATCGCTCCAGGTTTGCTGTTTTGATCATGTGTGTCCGCCCCCTGTCCACCCTGCCCACACGCCCAGCTCTCACTTCCCTTGCATTCAAGAGACACCTAGACCGACCGGCACAGGGGCCTCCTGGAGCGAAGGCCCTGGCGCCCAAGAGGAGGTAACGCCTCCGCCCTGCCACGTTTGATCTTGTCTAGATTGACTTTGTAATGTGATGGAGTGCTGTGCACAGCTCCTTCCACTCCTCTACCTGGGATCCAAGTGACACGTCATGTTGTCCTCCATTCTGTCCTCCCTGAGGAGCACTCCAGGACCACAGCAGGTGTCTGGGATCAGAACTGGACCTCAGAGAGGAGTGAGCTCATTCTCATGGGATGGTGTGGGGTGGGGAGCTGCTGGGCCTTTGGATGGCGGGTTCTCAGAGACCCCACAACCACCCGGGCCCTTGCATTCTTGACCCTGGAGTTGAGAAGTCCCCTCTTCAAAGCCTGCCTCCCATGGGGTCAGGAGGAGCCAGAAGGAACCTTTGGATCTGGCAGGCCCGTGTTCAAGTGGCTATCTCCCTTTGGGAGAACCCCGGCACCCGATGAGTGTCACTTGGGGTCTGTGTCCTCTACCTGCTTCTTCCGGCCCCCGCCAGGCACCCTCACTTCCAGCCGCGGGTGTAGCTGGAGCAGATCTCCAAGCACGGGGTGCCCTTTGCAGAGATTCCTCTTCAAGCCCCAGGACTACCATGGAGGTCACTGGCTCCCTGTGCCTGTGGTTTGTCACCTGGACAGTAACAGCCAGGAAGATGCCCTGCGCCTTGGAGTGTGGCGCCCACACCTGGTTGCTTCTGAGTCACTTGGGGGTATGACCGGGAAGTCCGCTGTGGAGGTTGACGTGGTCTGTGACCTGGCCCAGCCTTGGCGGTCTCTCCCCGTTGGCCTCTCAAGACTTCTGGCAGGTCTGCGGCCATGGACTTCCCTGGAGGGAGTGGCCTCCTGCAGCTTCCTTCAGGGCTTTCACCCACCTTCAAAGCCTGCTGCCCAGACCCTGAGAGCTGAGCCCCACATGTCGTTCTGACGCCATTGGAGCAGGTTGGTCGGCCAGGAGAAAAAGCGTCCCCAACTGCTCTGCATTGCAGGGGTACATTCCAGCACCTTCTCAACCCTCGCCAGGAAGTGGGGCTTTGGGGTGAGCTATGGCAAAACTTGTCGATAACCCCAAGACGTGAAGCTCCGTGGCATGGTTCTGAACGAGCGGGTTGGCTTCCTGTGGCTCCTACAAGCCTGGCCAGGCTCAGCTCTGGAGCAGGAACCTCACTCTCTGGGCCCTGCCCACAGCACAAAGGTCAGGAGGAAATGGAGGTGGCATTCTTGGACTTCCCTGGGGCTGCTGGGCCGGGGGCACCCTCCTGGAAGAGGCAGTTGGGGGTGAAACCACTGCCCTGGCCCCAGGAAGGGCCATAGGTAGGGCTGAACAACAGGCAAGACCAAGAAGTGACATGGGGAAATGGGAACCAAACGGCTCATGGAGAAAGCAGACGGGACTTGGGAGAGGGATGATGTGGGACGACGCCTGATGTGAGTCCCCACCGTGGAATCAAGATGGAAGTCTCTCGGCCAGGCCCCAGGCCTCAAGCTCAGAGGCTGCTTCCCCACAGCCCGCAGCTGGGCTCCCCACTGGTCTGCGGATCATGTTGCCATAACGTGTATGACAAGTGTAACAACCTTCTCAGTTAAAGACACTACCAGGTATCTAACTTGTTTAACATCGAGTGTGTGTGTGCGCGCGAGTGTTTTATATATTGTTTACATTTTGAGAGGTAGCATTCTGTTTCAATTGCTTTTTTTTCTGACAGTATTGTTGACTGGGTCACAACATTTTGAGCTGTGGTTTGGTGGATTTTAGATTTTTTTTTTCCTTAGGGTTTTTTTTTAGGGTCATTTTCTGTTCAATCTTCAAAATTTAAGGTTTGGCCCGCTGATTCCTTTGGCGTTCAAAAGCTGTTTGTCTTGGTTTATACACATTTTCTTTCTCTTCTTTTTGTAATGATGGAGATCCTGTTTGGTCTGCAGTCTGAATGTGGAGAATGTGAACTGACGCCCAAGCTTTGCCCCCTCCCTTCCCTCCCGAATCCTGCCATTTCTCTGGACAGTAGGAGGCATATGAGGGGGAGTGACTGCCCTCAGCCTCTCTCCTGGGGCTATGAAGAAAAGCTCCACAGGGTCTTCCAGGAACAAAGGCATAAGAATACCACTGGGTCTGTCCGCAGCACAAGCTCCTTCCCTGTGCCCTGGGGGCTGCGGAACCTGGAGCCAGCAGCTCGGAGCAGACTTGCAGTGCTCTGAGCCCTTCTCTAGCTCAGGGGTTGCTGGTCTGTGGCTGTTCTCGCGGCACCCTCTCCTTTCCCAGACAGGCAGCTCCCCCCACCTCATCTCCTGGTAGCAAGTGCTCAGGGCATGAGCCTGGCTGCCTGCCCTTCTTTCTCCTGGTCGCAGTCTGCCGGGTCTGCCCAGGAAGCGGCCCAGACACACGGCTTTCCTCAGAGCCCGTCCCGCCCCCTCGGCAGCACCTGAGCTCCGCAGGCGTCCAGAGTCAGAGGGAACAGTGCTGAAACAGCCCTCAGAACTCTGGCCTGGGGTTCCCCCGAGTCCAGCAGCCTCACCTTTTGCTGGCAGTCGTGTGGGCCTGGGGTCCTCCAAGTGAAAACACAGACAACTGTCCCCAAGTCTGCCAGCCATGTGCAGGAGCAGAGATGTGACCATGCCCCATCTAGACATGGCACTTGTGAGAGCCCCAAGGGAAGAGGGGATGCAGCTGTCCCTCAGCAGGTTGCAACCAGGGAGGAGCCTCACATGGGAGCCCTGCCCATTCTCAGCCATTTTGCATAGAGGTGGGAGCTGACAACCGAGTGCTCAGCACACCCACCTGCCAGGTCAGGTCATAAAATATGAGGGCGAACGCTGGGCTCCCCTGGGGGAAGGATGAGCCACCACCACGTCGCGTGTGACTCGGTAGCCCGCTGCAACTTCCATTTTTTAAATAGGAATTTTCAACCTTGTGCTTGTCTGATGTCTGCTTTCAACAGTTCGAGACCCTGTTCCTGTTTTAAAATGCATGCGTGTTACAATGAATCTCCAACCCGAGGACAAAATAAAACAAGCTTTGTGTACATCTGTCGTGCTCGAGACCTTTGGGAATGAGCCTTTTCTTTTACTCCCAAAATTAAAAGGTTCTCACCCCAGTTTTAGAGGCAGCTTGGGCTAAATCCACATGTGGCTGAGTGTGAAGTATGTGGCCAGTGACCCTCACTGTCCAATGCAGCAAGCAAATAGTGGCCAGAGCAGCGCCGGTGCCCGCCTGTTGGCTGTCACTGCCGTGCACTTGGGGACACCTGCCCTCCTGTCCCAGCTCTCCCCACTGGCCACGAGGCCGATTTGGAACATGTCACCAGTGTCCCTCACCTTCTCTGTCTGGACACTTAGCTTACAGCCAAGTGGTCCTCCTGGTGTGGCCTGGCCCAGCAGCAGTACCTGGGAGTCAGGCGTGCACGCACTCAGGCCCAGGGCCAGGGAGCCACAAATTGCTTAAGCAGGCCCTGCAGGTGACCCTGGTCTGGCTGATGCTTGGGAGCCACTCCACCACCCAGCGTTGCGCTGGCTGACTAACAGGGTGTCGATCCCTAGGCTGCAGGCTGGCTCCTTGGAGGGTTCAGAAGGCAGAGGCCCAGGCCAGGCCCCTAAGTGATCAATTAAACCAGAATCTGGAGGGCTGGGATCCAAGAATCAGAGTGAGAAGCTCCCAGGTGAACATGTAGGCTGGGTTAAAAAGTAAAAAGCCCTGATGTCCAGCTCCTGGGTGCCTGGCCACATTTCTGCCCCAAGCAATGAAGGAGACTAAGGGCTTTCCAGTAGTTTAGCACAAAAACTTCTAGGCTTTGGGCTCTGTGGAACATGGCCTCGCTACGGCTTGCTAGAGTGGAAAGGGATTTACCAGCCCTCATCACTCAACAGGTGCTCGAGTCACGATGAGTGGTTTCTAGAACGTGTGAGGCACTTGTGCCCTCCGAGTGCTGTGGAGATAATGCCCGCTGGTGTGCCCGTGGAGACCGTGCCAGTCAAGAAGCAGAGGGCTGAGCCAAGTCCCGTGTGGCTGGCTGTTCCTGCCCCACCGGGACAGTCTGGTGGGGAGCACCAAAGACAAAGAAGTGGGAATGAAAGAAAGGCTCATTTATTTAAAAAACAAACAAAAAAGCGGTGGGCTCAGGGAGAGGGTTAGTCCATCCGGGCCTTCAGCGTCCTGGTGGTGATTTTGTCCTTCTCGCTGCAGAGGAAGAAAGTCCCAAGGAAACCTCTAGAGCCATCTCCACGGGCCCTTCTCTCCCAGCCCCGAGCTCCCGGCCCAAGTCCTGGCAGGGGAGGGCACACACGGCTGCCCTGCCGACTCGGGCAGCTGTTCTGTCCCCGCCATGCCAGCGTCCACATGTCCCTCGGCCATGGTGAGGAAAGGGAGGGGTGAGCACAGAGAGCTGGGGACACTTCACCCAAGTGGAGCCCCGAGGGACTTCCCCAGAAAATGATTCCGTGTGGGATGGAGGTTCTCCAGACAAGAGAGTTGTTCCTGCAGGCCCGGGAACAAGTGACGTGGGATGGAGCAGGCGGCACATTCCACCCCATGGACACGAAAGAGCCCTGGGTGGCAACTGTGCTTTCATGGTGCTGGGTGGTCCCCAAGGGCCCAGGTGCTCACTCAGAAAGACGGAAGCAGTGGGGAGGCCACTACCCTCTCCAGGCAGGTTCCTGGAGGCTGCCCCAAACAGAGCAGAGAAGCTGGACAATGGTCCCCAGAGGGCAGTCGGTCCTGCGGCTCTGGGTTCCAGGCGGGGGAGTCGGGGCTGTGGGAAGGGGCGCTGCCTAGACTTTCCATCAGTCCAGTGGCAGCTGTGCTGTACCTCAGCCCCACTCAGGCCCCCGAGGCGCGGGGACGCTATCAAGGAAGATAAGAAGTATCTGTTGTGAGCTCAGGGAGACTCAGGGTTACGGAGCCTCCCTGAAGGAGGCCAGGGACTCACACCTGACCAGAGGCCGGGGCGCGAGATCATGGGGAGAGGCTCCCCCCAGCTCCTACTCACATGATGTGGACGATGACCCCCATGCCTGACACCGCGTCCCGGTCCACAGCGTTCAGCATGGCCTGGGAGATGGTTTCAAACAGGTGTTCCGGATCCTGCCAACACAGCAGACCCCTCTCAAGGCCCCACCTCGGCCTGGCCCTTGAACTCTTCTCTAGGCTTGAGGTTCCTGCTCCGGCCCCTGCTACGCCTGAAGGAGGGGACAGCTCCCTGGGTGTGGGAAGCCGCTCAGCCCATTCCTGGGGAGGAGGCTGGATTGAAAGGAAAGCGCGGAGACGCCAAGCCTCAACTCCTGCCGCCAACCAGAGCGTGACCTGGGCAGGTCACACGTCGCTCCCCTGTGCCAGCACCGCTCTTCTGTAAAACGGAAGATTCCCTGCCTGGCCTGATGTGTTTTCTCAGCTGCCTGAGGGGAGCCCCTGCCCAGTGGCTAGCGGGCACATCGAAACCCAGCGCCTGCCACAAGCCGGCTCCCATCTAATTCCCTCTGCCACACTCCAGGTCTTTGCTAGCGTGGCCGGAACTCAGCCATCCTCGCATCTCCCCCTCCTTTCCTGCTGTTCTAAGTGTCCAAATCCTCCTGACAGGTGGCCCTGCCCACACCCATGATCTGTGCTCAGGACCCAGGCGCCTCCTGCAGGCCAGACGAGCAGGTCACATCCACCCAAGGCCTGCAACGCCTCAGGCTCCTTCCTGTGCCGTTTGAGGCCCTTTGAAGTTTGAGGCCCTTTGAAGTCGCTTGCCAGTCTCAATCTCCAGAAGCATCTCACCCTGCTTTTCACCACACTCCAGCCCCTCCCGGCTCTCTAGTGGGGACACACCTGGCCCTTCCTTTGCACAGGCTGTTCCTTCTGCCCCCAGGCCCTTTCTTTCCTCCTCCACCCCAGGGCACTAAGCAAGTGTGTGGGTGTCTGTCTTGCTTCCCTCCACTGCTGTGAGCCCATGAAGGTAGACAGCACCTGGTTTCCCCCAAGCTGACCCCACGGCGAATGCTACTCTCACCCCTTCTCATGTGCTCTCCTCAGCACCCCTTCTAAGGCAGATGCTGTCATGATCCCCATCTTACAGTGGAGGTCCCAGAGGCAGAGAGGTCAAGTGACTCATCCAGGGACACTCAGGTGGTGGGTCCAGATTTCCAACCTACACAACCCGCTCCAGAGCCCATTCTGTTTAGCAGCCTGACCCTACATCTTGGTAAATGTTCAACGAAAGGAAGGGGGAGCCCGTGAACCCCGTGTAAGGAAACATCTGACGGGGTCTCCTGACGGGAGCTGCTCTCCTCTGGAGTCTCTGGCCGGCCTTCGGAGCACAGCGGCCGGGACCTTTTCTCCGTCCGCACCATCCTCCGTTACCTGCCACGTAAGCACTGCTTCCTGGTGGCCCGGGGCAGGCCCCTCCCAGCCCAGGCCTCCTGCCCCCCACTCACCATGTCGGGCTCCCAGAGGGACTCGCACATCCCGTACATCTGCTCGGCGCAGGTGCCGCTGACCACAAAGTCGTCAGTCACCATGGGACAGCCGATGAGGTCTAGAGAGCAGATGAAGGGCTTAAAGGTCTTCGGGTCCAGCCCAGCGATCACAGGCTCCGTGTAGTAGGGGCCAAACCTGTGGGCCAGCACCAGAGAGAGACCAGAGCTCGAGGGCGCTCACGCGTGGGTTCCCTCCCTGTGGCCGGCTGCTCATTCCTCTTCGCCCTCCTGCCATCTGGCAACACTCTAGACTCTTTAGTTCCTTTTCTCTGACACTATCATGTCCTTCTCACCCGGACCCTCATCTTCCTTTCTTCCAAAGTCCTCCCACCATTCAGTCCTCTATTTGTTCATTAATATCTATACCCCTTTAGAAAAAAGATGGAGGGAAGTTGGAGGAAAAACACTGTAAAATAAAACTGAACCACCAAACAATATGACGGCTGGTATGGTGGCTCACACCTGTAATCTCAGCCATTTGAAAGGCTGGGACAGAAGATCACTTGAGGACAGAAGTTTGAGACCAACCTGAGCAACATAGCAAGACCCTGCCTCTAAAAAATAAAAAAAAATCAGCCATGCCTGTGGTGTGTGACTGTAGTCCCAGCTATTCAAGGAGGCTAAAGCAGGAGGATCACCTGAGGTCAGGAGATCAAGGAAGGCTGCGAAGAGCTATGATCGTGCCACTGCATTCAGCCTGGGTGACAGACCAAGATTCTGTCTCTAAAAAAAAAATAATAATTTTATTATTACAGGCATGAACCACCACGCCTGGCCTCAGGTGATCCTTCTACTTCAGCCTTCCAAACCGCTGGAACTACAGATATGCGCCACCATGTCTGGCTTTTTTTTTTTTTTTTTAATTTACCGTAGAGACGAGGTCTCGCCAGGTTGGCTAGGCTGGTCTTGAACCCCTGGGCTCAGGCAAATTCTCTTGCCTCAGCCTCCCAAAGTGCTGGGATTATAGTTGCGAGCCCACGGTACCCAGCTAA
>NW_007049093.1:69877-70448 GCF_000164805.1 Carlito syrichta
GCGCATGCCTGTAATTTCGGCTACTTGGAAGGCTGAGGCGGAAGGATCGCCGGAGCCCCGTAGGTCGAGGCTGCGGGAGTGGCCACTGCATTCCAGTCTGGGCGACAGAGTGAGACTCTAACTCAAAAAAAAAAAACCAAAAAAAAACCTGAGTGCTGGGATTACAGGCTGAGCCACCAAATCCAGCTGTTTTTTTCTTTTAAAAAGGGGCGGGACATGGCTCTGGTTTGCAGATCATTGCCTCAGCCTGGCTTGCCAGCAAGTCGATGACTTCCACTGAGGAAGCCAGCTACAGCAACCAACACCTGGAGTCTTCCAGGTCAGCCTTGACATATTTTTATTCTTTTCAATAAGCATAGCCGCCGGGCTCTGTGGCTCAGCCTGTAATCCTGCGCCTTTGGGAGGCTGAGGTGAGTGGATTGCCTGAGCCCGCGGGTTCGAGACCCGCCTGGGCAGCGAGACCTCATCTCTACAATAAATCAAAAAGAAAAATCAGCCGGGCGTGGTAGCGCATGCCTGTAATTCTGGCTACTCGGAAGGCTGAGGCGGAAGGATAGCCAGAGCCCAGCAG
>NW_007049093.1:70713-80525 GCF_000164805.1 Carlito syrichta
ACAAAAAAAAAAAAAAAAAAAAAAAAAAAAAAGCATAGCCATTAAATATACACCCAAATGTGAGTTAACTTCTATAGCTGTATAAGACTTATTTCTTCCCATGTAAAGCAGCTAAAAACATACCAGCTTGGGATTCTGATAAATAAGGTGACCACATACAGCAGCTAATTCACAGCTGAGGACATGAATGTGTACTTTTTAAAAAGTAACTTTTGGAGACTGGGCATAGTGGCTCATACCTATAATCCCGGCACTTTGGGAGGCTGAGGTGAGAGAACTGCCTGAGCCACGGGTTTGAGACCAGCCTGGGCAACATGGTGAGATCTCATCTCTAAAATAAATCAAAAAAATTAGCTGGGTGTGGTAGCATGTGCCTATAGTTCCAGCTACTTGGAAGGTTGAGGTGGAAGGATCAGCTAAGCTTAGTAGGTCAAGGCTGTGGTGGCCAGGAGCCTGCCACTGCACTCCAGCCTGGGCGACAGAGTGAGACTCCAACTCAATAAAACAAAACAAGTAAAAAGTAATTTTTGGACCGGGTGTGGTGGCTCATGCCTATAATCCCAGCACTTTGGGAGGCTGAGATGAGAGGATTGCCTGAGCCCACGGGTTTGAGACCAGCCTGGGCAACTTGGTAAGACCTCATCTCTACCAGAAATCAAAAAATTAGCTGGGTGTGGTGGCACATGACTGTAGCTTCAGCTACTGGTAAGGCTGAGGTGAAAAGATCGCCTGAGCCCAGCAGGTCGAGGCTGACCTGGAATATTCTGGGTGCTGGTTACTGTAGCTGGCTTTGCCCACTCCAGCCTGGGCGACAGAGTGAGACTCTGACTCAAAAATAAAATAAAAAGTAACACTCTTTTTTTTGGTTTTAACTGTTTCATGCTAAAAAAGCAATATAATATTACTCCAGGTATGAAAATGGCAAAGACTTTTGGTTTTGAAAGCGTAAGAGTATTTTTTCTTTTTTTCATTTGAGTTGGAGTCTCACTCGGTCGCCCAGACTGGAGTGTAGTGGCCGCTCCTGGCCACCGCAGCCTTGCCTGCTGGGCTCCGGCGATCCTTCCACCTCAGCCTTCCGAGTAGCTGGAACTACAGGCACGCGCTACCACGCCCGGCTGATTTTTTTATTTTATTGTAGAGATGAGGTCTCACTACCTAGGCAGGTCTCGAACCCGTGGGCTCAGGCAATCCCCTCACCTCAGCCTCCCAAAAGCGCGGGATTACAGGCTGAGCCACCGAGTCCGGCTGAGTATTTTTTCTTGATTTATTTTAGACACAAGGTCTCACCAAGTTGCCCAGGCTGGTCTTGAACCCTGGACTCAGGCAGTCTTCTCCCCTCAACCTCCCAAAGAGCTGGGATTACAGGCGTGAACCACTGCGCCCGGCTGAGTATTTTTTCTTTATTTAGTTGGAGTCTCACTCTGTCACCCAAGCTACAGTGCAGTGGCCTGATCACAGCTACTGCCTCGGCCTGCTGGGCTCAGACCATCTTCTCACCTCAGCCTCTCAAAGTGCTAGGATTACAGGCATAAGCCACTGTGCCTGGGCCTTAAGAGTATTTTTACAAATTACCAAAATTACTTTAAAATTGAAAGTTTAAAAAAAAGCACGCCACTTGTATTCTGGCCACCCAGTTCTGCCCGGAGGTTGTGGGGAGGTCACCCGCAGTGTCTTCCTTTCCCCCTCTTCTGCTGCATGAATTCCCCAGGCCATCATGAGGGTCTTTCTTATCACAAAGGCCTCAGGGAGAACTGACTAAAATGACCCTCCATGCCTGGGTTTCACGCTATTCCAGAGAGTCCGGTGCTGCCAGACAGCTCTGGACAAAGGGGCTCGTGCTGGGAAGAGCCCAGAACACCCTCACTGGGGCTGCTTCTGCCAAGAAGCAAATTCATCTGCTATCTGCATTCCTTGCTTTCTTTTGCCATGAAGGCTTTTCTTTCCTATTTGGTTCTTAGACAGACCCAGACAGCCCCACACAATTAGAATACTGTCCTGAAAATAAGAAACAGGAGAACAAGAAGAATTTCTTCCGTGGCACCCACTTACCGCTTCTCGTACAGGAGGTTGGCCACCATGCTCATGAGGGTGTAGGGCTTGATCTGCCGACCTTCCTTCAACTCATACAGGTTCAGCCGGAACTTGAGGCGCTGGGCACTGGAGGAGGAGGAGACAGTGAGTTAGCAAGTCACAGATGAATGTCCCCAAGTGTCCGCCCAGTGGGTGTCAGGAGACGTGTAATCTCAGTCCCTGCTGAGGGGAAACTGTAAAGTCTTACGTGTGTTCACAAGCAGGGTTGCTGTGCTAACCAGAAGGTGCTGAGAAAACAGGACACAGTTGCCCCAGTGCCTCAAGGATCCCAGGTAGGCTCCTGCCCAGAGGGGACCAGTGCCACACCTGCTGGAGGTAAAGCAATGAGTCGCAGGAGCCCAGAACAAAGGCATGAACTTGATCTTCCAGGTAAGGAAACTGAAGCCTGAGGAAATTAGCAGTCACTGCCCACAGCAAGCAGACTCGGAGAGAAAAGTCTCTTGAAGGGAAACGGCATGAGGGGAGCAGCAGGGCCTGGAGGAGAAGGCCAGCAGGAGCCTCAAGCTGTCATCTGACTCCACCGGGACAGGAAACAGGGCAGGTGGGCTAGACCCCAGAAAGGTATAGGAGATGGACCCCCCAAAACCAGAATTGATTTGACAAAATTATGTACTTATTCTTACATGTTTAGACTTCAGTCACCTTCAAAGGACTTCCTGTTTGATGCAATACACCTATTGAGATGCTTTTTCCACTGACAAAGTTTTTTTTTTTGAGTTGGAGTCTCACTCTGTCGCCCAGACTGGAGTGCAGTGGCCACTCCCGGCTACCGCAGCCTCGACCTGCTGGGCTCCGGCGATCCTTCTGCCTCAGCCTTCCGAGTAGCTGGAACTACAGGCACGCGCTACCACGCCCGGCTCATTTTTTGATTTATTATAGAGATGACGTCTCGCCAAGTTGCCTGGGCGGGTGTCGAACCCGCGGGCTCAGGCAATCCACTCACCTCCGCCTCCCAAAGGCGCAGGATTACAGGCTGAGCCACCGAGACCGGCTGACAAAGTTTTTAAACCCATCAATTTTGATGCCTTTTAGTGCTTCTGCTGTTTTTTGCTTCACCTCTTCCACACTAGCAAAATGTTTCCTTTTAAGGACCTTTTCATCCAGGGAAACAAAAAAATACGTTGCTTAGGTGAGTAAGGAGGGCAGGACATGGGTCGTGCTTTTTTCCTCAAAACTTGCAGCACACTCAGCGCAGCGTGGGCAGGTGTGCTCGTAAATCACCTGTCAAGAAATGAGCAAATGTAGCCGGGGTCGGTGGCTCAGCCTGTAATCCTGCGCCTTTGGGAGGCTGAGGTGAGTGGACTGCCTGAGCCCGCGGGTTCAAGACCCGCCTGGGCAACTTGGCGAGACCTCAAGTCAAAAATCAGCTGGGCGTGGTAGCGCGTGCCTGTAATTCCGGCTACTTGGAAGGCTGAGGCAGAAGGATCGCCGGAGCCCATCAAGTCAAAGCTGCGGTGGCCAGGAGTGGCCACTGCCCTCCAGACTGGGCAACACAGTGAGACTCCAACTCAAAAAAAAAAAAAAGAAATGAGCAAATGCGTTGAAAGAATCTCCAAAAAAAATTCTCTGAGTTGAATGCAGCTTCTCATAACAACGCTAGCTGGTACACTGATGTAGATGGGTTCCCAGAACACTTACCTAAGTGAAGAAGTACAGAGAAATCTGTACTCCAAGAGGCCCACCCTCTAAAAATAAGAGATAATTCTGGGATTTTTTTTGGGTCCCCCTGGTACATTCTTGAGACTTAGGGAGCTTTAAGAGAAATGAAAGAGAACATCTTCTGCCAAGCTCCCACTCACATTAGTTTTTTTTTTGAGTTGGAGTCTCACTCTGTCACCCAGACTGGAGTGCAGTGGCCGCTCCCGGCCACCGCAGCCTCGACCTGCTGGGCTCCGGCAATCCTTCCGCCTCAGCCTTCCGAGTAGCCGGAATTACAGGCATGCGCTACCACGCCCAGCTGATTTTTTGATTTATTGTAGAGATGAAGTCTCGCTGCCCAGGCGGGTCTCGAACCCCCGGGCTCAGGCAATCCACTCACCTCAGCCTCCCAAAGGCGTGGGATTACAGGCCGAGCCACCGAGCCCGGCTTTTAATTTACTTTTTAAATAAACTATATTTTCTAATCTAACTTCTGTGCAATTCTTTGCATCTTTCATGCAGCATCTGATCACACACTAGACACTCTAAATCCCCAACGGGTGTGACCTAACATTCTGGAGGCCCTGCTGGGAGTATGCCCTAACAGTTTTGGAGGTTCCACTGAGACCTAACAGTGAGACATGGCATTAAAGTGATAACCATCCTTAACTTTGTGTACTGACTTAATGGTTTCCTGATTTGATCCCTGCTGTACCTCACTGAGGTACAGTAATAACTGCATCTGTTTCAAAGGTTCTTTGGGAAGACAAAATAGGGTATATAATATACTCATATAATCAATCACCTGGTGCTGTGTCATCCTCCAGGGGACAAAGATACCTACCCACAGATTTCTGTCTCATAGGGCTGGGCTGTAACTTTTGCTTAAAACAGTGTTGTACTTGGCACTCTAAAGAGGAACATTCGTCACTTAAGATTAGATTGTGTTAGTCCCTGTCAAATTTTAGTGGTTTTATAAAGTTGTAAAGTTAATTGTTTAAATCATTCTACTGTATCGTTTGGTGGTGGCATAGCATGTAAAGTGACACTGTGCTGCAATATTTCCCCAGCACTTCCTTCATTAATATAGTTGGGTTGGCTGGGCACGGTGGCTCACGCCTATAATCCCAGCACTTTAGGAGGCCAAGGTGAGAGGACTGCCTGAGTACATGGGTTTGAGACCAGCCTGGGCGACTTGGCGAGACCTCATCTCTGCAATAAATCAAAAAATTACCCAGGCATAGTGGCGCATGCCTGTAGTCCCAGCTATTTGGAAGGCTGAGGTGGAAGGATCGCCTGGGCCCAGCACATTGAGGCTGCGGTGGCTGTGAGCATGCCACTGCACTCCAGCCTGGGCAACAGAGTGAGACTCAAAACAAACTCAAAACAAACAAACAAACAAATATGATTGAGTTGACCTGACTGTCAGTACATGAGTCCAGACCTCATTGGGCTATTTATTATGACTACAAAATGCCCATTAGTGCCTGGTATAGTAAATGTCCTTCATTAGTTTTGCCTTTTGAAATTTTATCAGTATACCCGGGTATACTTGAAGATGAATGTAACACCACTTTGTTAAATTAGAAGAATAAAAAAAAGAGATAGGGCGTGGTGGCTCACACCTGTAATCCTAGCACTTTGGGAAGCTGAGGCAGGAAAATTGCTTCAGTCCAGACTAGCCTAAGCAACATAGTAAGACTGTCTCCACGAAAAAAATTTATTTTGAATTAGCTAGGCATAATGGCACACACCTGTAGTCCCAGCTACTTGGGAGGCTGAGGAGGTAAGATCTCCTAAGCCCAGGAGGTTGAGGGTGCGATGAGCCATTATCGTGCCACTGCACTCCAGCCTGGCAATAGCGTGAAACCTTAACTCAAAACAAAACAAAACAACAAAACAGCAAAACTCAGTGAGGATTTTTTAAAAATGCAGTTACCATAAAACAAACACTGAGTTTAGGAGAAAAAATAAATCAAAGTTGCCATATTTCTTGCCAAACTAGTCTTCCTAATTCCCATGCTTAGGTCAACAAGCTCAAAACAGGCATTACCTTGGAAACTTTTCTGGGTTGCCTACGTGCCAAGTACAGACTAGATGCTAGTGTTAGATTTAAACGACAGGTCAAGGCCTCAGGTGAATGACTCTTTCTTGGCCCCACAAGATCTTAGTAACTACTACGGCTGGTCAGCAACAACTCTTGGGAACCCCTTCTCTCCCCACCACTCCATCAGGGTCGTACCCCTCACACCTGAACCATCACTGGAGTGATCTGTTCCATCCCCAGAGCCTCTCTGCTCTCGAGTCAAATAGCCCCTGTCAACCAGACGACGAATCTGGCAGTTAATATGCACCAACTCAACACGGCTTGGTTCTCTTTCTGTATGCCCGTCTCCCGACGAGATCGGAAGTCCTTTAGGAACTGAGCACAGACCATGGCCCTAGAGAGACCTGCACTGAGATTCTGGCTGATACGCATTCACTTGCATCTTGGGCAAGACATTCTGAGACCCTCCGTTTCCTCATCTGCAAAATGGCACAGCAACGTGGCAAGATGGGGAGAAGATGAAATGAGCTCCCCGTAGAGTGAATGCCGGTGAAAGCTGGCTAGGATAACAGCCCTGTACGTATCACTGTGGTGTCCGGCAATGCCTCAGACTCACAGGTGGTGTTTGCTAGGTGACTGCCACCCGGGCCGCCCAAGGCGCCAGGCAAGCGTGGCCCAAGCATGATGTGGGCGGGGGGGACTTTGACACTTACACCGTCTGGACATCAGTGGCGAGTCCGGCCAGACCGATGTACAGCCGGTCACCCATGGGAAAGATCTTCTGGAAGTCCGTGGTCACCATCTGGGCCTGGATCCCGAAGCGCCTGTCTGCAGCGATGGCCACACAGTTCTTCCCCTTCATGGCCATGACGGCCCCTCCGTTATAAGACATGATAGACTAGAGCAGACAAAGCGGAGGGGCTTGGCGCGAGGGTTCGGACGCCGCCACAGCCCCCGGCCCAGTCCCAGACCCAGAGGCTCCTGCACGTTCCCCATTCCGGAGGCGCCCGGAGGTCCTGCTCCGAGACTAGCCCAGTGCGGCGGCGAGGAGCCGCGCTCACTCCACGGTCCTCACCGCGCTCCGCTCCCCTTGGGACTGCAGCCGCCTCCTTCCACCGACCCCTAGGTCCTCTCCAACCCCAAACCGTCCCTCCGCTTCTCGATCTCTACCCCGCACCCCTTCTCCTTGCTTCCCAACTCACCATGATTGCGGTGTGCTGGGACCCCCGGGCGCCGGGTGCAATTCCAGTAAACCGGTACTAGCTTTCACTACGCAACCGCTCTCGCTGCTTTCTCCCAATTGGCTGACGGGCCGAGTCTTACGGGCCACCTGGGCTTTCTATTGGTTGCAAAACCTGTCAATCATCGGTCCAGCGTAGTTTGGCTGAGAAGCCAAAACGGAAGCTGGGAAAGCGGAAGTGAAAAGTCACGGTGAGTGCGGAAAAAGCTTTGCGTCCGGGTGCACTCTGGGATCTCGGCGGACCCGGTCTCCCGACCGCCAGGACGGGGGGGAGGGGGCGGAGCCTGCGCGCACGTGGGCTGGTAGAGCCGGGCGTGGGGGCTCCTGCCCCCGTCCCCGCTCAAGGGACACCGTGGCGCTTATCAACATGCTGTATGAGCTGGTTGTGTCACTCCTGCTAGCTTACGTTGACTTTTTACCGGGCGCTCTGCTGGGCTCTGGATATTCGCTGGCCCAGAACAGTGCCTGTTACACAGGAGGCGCCCGTTCAGTGCAAATGTAAAGATGCGTGGGGGGAAGGAGAGGGCGTCGCGCGTATTCTGCCACCGGTTCAGCTGTAAAGGGGGGCGGAGGTCGGTCTGGTTCTTGGGACCTCCCGCAGATCGACTTCACATATCCCCAAGTCCCGGGTCACCGTAAGAAGGGACATTCTGGGCCTCTCCACATGAAAGTCAGTGGTCCTCCCCAACCCCACCGCCCCCGTCCCCCGCCAGGACCCCCGCTTCTCCCCGGGATTCGACTTCTTTCGTCCGATAGCGGTATCTGTCTTACAGTTTGGGCGCCGTCCAGGCTCTCTTCCATTGACTCGGCTCACAGCCACCCCAGCGGTCACCGCGGTCTCTGTGGCGCAATCGGTTAGCGCGTTCGGCTGTTAACCGAAAGGTTGGTGGTTCGAGCCCACCCAGGGACGCTGCTCTTTTTTTTCTGGAGGCAGAAACGAAGCTTTTTGCTCACAACGGCTCAAAAGCCAAATTTTGTATCGCAATGGTAGCCGCCACATTTTCGCACATGGGAGGGTGGCCGTAGCTGAGAATTCATTGTTCCACGATGGGACAGTTTCCCCGGCACTTCCCCCCACCCGCCTCCAAGCTGGACTGCAGGAAACCGAGCGACAGAGGTTTTTGCCTCACTGTGCAACACGTTTCAGGATGCGTCTTTTCGTGGGATTAAGAATGAATCCGCAGCGAAGGTTGGACAGTTTTCTGTTGTCTGCCTCAGTCGATGTTACAATCTCGAAGTACCACACTTGGAAGGGCAGAGAGATGAGGGAAAGGCAGAAACAAACCCAGGGATAAAGAGAAACAAAGGTGAGAACTGGAGAACATAGCCGGGACGTTCAGAGAACAGGGAGACACAACCGAGAGACAGGGAAGGCGAGAAGGGGAAGACCCCACACATGGAGAGAGGGAAAAGAGAGGCATTTAATAGAAGAAGCGTCAGGAAAAGGAAAACAACAAAACACATTCTTTCCCTAGGAAGTACACACAGAGAATGGGGAGGAGAATGAGGAAATAGAAGCAGAAACTGACGAAGGCCACTGTTCAGGGAAGAGAAAAGGTGTGAAGGACACACAGGTGAAGAAGGCATTCCTTGAAAGCGCTGGAGGAGAGGCCGCCGTCTCCCGCCATCGCCACCAATTTTAAAGGGATCTTATCCCCGCAGTAGCTCTTGGTGTCTGCCGGGAATAATTGCCGAGATTTCCTGCCTTCCTGCCCTCCGGGAACCTCCCGTCTGCGACAGAGACTCTTCGGATACAGTGGTCACCTAGAGGAGCTCGGGAGACACGAACACAAAATCAAAGGGCTGCCAAGTCGGCAGAGGCACAGGGTAGGAGCCTCGACCCTGTGCAAAGGACTCTCCACGACACCACACGTGTCTCTGTCTCTCTCCAAGGAGGCCTCTCCTGGAAAGCCTCCCAGTGCTCGCACCCTGGGTGGGAGCTCACCCCAGGACTGTAGGGGCTAACGGGACAGCCCGCCCCGCCTCCAAGCGCTCCGGACAACGGCCCGGCTCATCTGCCCCGAGTCCCCAGTACTGGGTGGAGGGTTTGGCACTGGCACGTGACAGGTGCTTCCAGGTGGGTTAATAGAACAAAGACTGAGAAACCCGGGAACTTCAGGTGCGGGAATAGTTGGGTCAGAGGGGTCTCTCGATGAACCAGAAAGGCCAGGCATGTGGAGACCCGTCCTCCAGGACGGAAAGGATAGAACTGGAGTCTGAGTGGGGGTTGGATCTCTCTCAAGCCGTTTGCTCGCGAGTGGGGCTGAGTAACTGTCTGAAGAGTGCGTGCGTGGACCCCGCTTAGCGCGGTGGCCCCCTGGGGGGGCCCTCCGGGACAAACGGGCCGTAGAGGGGAAGCAGAGGAGGGTCAGTCTCCTTCCCATCAGCTGATGCTCCCCAGCGGGGCAGCCGCCGGGCGTCCGCGTGGGTCGTGGGTGGCACCGAGACCTCCGCGGAGCCCCTACAGGTCTCTCCGCTCGGGGTCTTGCAGCGCAGGAGGGGCCGACCGCTGAGCGAGTGGAGGCGAGTCTTCCCCGGCAAAGTGCGGGATGCCGGCGACACGGGCCCGAAGGACGGTGGGCGTGTCCCGGGTGGGCCCTTTCCGCAGGGGCCGGTGAACTCGCCGTCTGCCGGGGCCGGAGCAGGTGACCGGATCCTCCCGGAGCTCCTCTCCCGCCGGTCCTGGGCCACTCCCTTCGGGCGGAAACCCCTCCCGCCTTCCTCTTCCTCCCCGCCCCCACCCGGCAGGGGTGGGCTGGAGGCTGAGGCTGGGGTCACCGGGCGGCCAGTGTCCGC
>NW_007049093.1:81150-81805 GCF_000164805.1 Carlito syrichta
GTCTCCGCTGCAGCCGTGCTCCCCGCGTTGTTCGCACGAGCACGCCGGGGCGCCCGTCTCCACCTCGGCAGAGCGAGGCCCCCACCTGGCCTCGCCCGCCGTCCTCCACCCAGCACCTTCCACGCCCGGTGGCGGTTTGCGTCGCCCCGTGCGCCCCGGCTGGGGCCGCCGAAAGGGGCCCGGGAGTGGGGAGGACACGCTCCCTCTCTGATGCAGTTAGTAATTGCAGGGAGTGCAGCTCGCAGTCAATGAAAATCACCCGGACGCGTGGCTGGAGGCGTCGCGCCCCCGCCGGGCCCAGCGTCCTTTGGGCCCGGCCGGGGCGTGGAGGTGGCGCGCCCCTTCCAGCACAGTCCTCCTTTCACCATTTTCCAGGCGCCCCAGCTAGGGCCGGGGGGGCACACATTTTGGGGACTCGTCCTCTAAGGTCAGGGGGGCCGTGTGGGAAGGGAGGGGTCTTGTCCCGGTTTGGGGGGCCGGCACCAAGCGGCGGGGAGCAGGCTCGCTACCTCTCCCCCCTCCGCTCCCCCCTTGCGCGAGAACCCTGAAGGAATGAGGTCACGTGGGTGAGTGGTGGGCGGGACCTACTCTTGTCTGGAGGAAAAAAAGCCATTTTGTCTCCCCCCCTTCGGTCCCTCCCCTCCCCCGTCCCCTC
>NW_007049093.1:82138-82600 GCF_000164805.1 Carlito syrichta
CGGGAGGGGGGAGGCAGTGAGCCGAGCCTGCGCCCCCCGCGCCCTGCGCGCCAGCCCCTATCCCGGCTCGCCCCGTCCGCCTTTCTTCCTCCCTTTTTCTGTCCCTTTTCCCGTCCCTCTCTTCCAAGATGGCCGAAGTGGATTCCCCCTTTTAGCGACTTGGCGTCTCCCTCGACCACCGCCTCTTTGTGCAGCAGCCCCGAGGGACCCTGCCCCCGAGGCAGCGAGGGGAGGGTCCGGGGCAGCCATGAGGGTTTGGGGGCACGCGCTGGGCTGGATCTCTGTTCCCCGCGAGCCACCGCCGCCCCGGCTCTACCCGGCCCACCCCCTTTCTGTCTGGGCAGGGGTCGCCTACCCTGTGGACACGGGCGCCGTGGACGCGCGGGGACTTGAGGCCGGGAGGAAGGGGACATGCTTTTCGGTCGGAGCGAGGCCGGGGGAGGGCGCCCTTCGCCGCCGGGG
>NW_007049093.1:82822-86851 GCF_000164805.1 Carlito syrichta
ACCTGGTGACCGGGGTCCCTGATCCTTTGACCTAGGCTTCTGGGGAAGCCTGGGCGCAGCGGGTAGAATGACAATGGGGGTTCGATCGCGGTATTTTCCGCTGGGGCGCCTGTCCTCCCCTCCTTCCTCAGGCTCCCCTGCTGCTACTTCTGAGGGCGCTGGGCCCCCGGGCAAGCGGACACCTCCTACTCCTCTTGTCCCCACGGGTGGGCCTGAGCATGCGCCTCCCCCACTGCCCCTTGTCTGCCCGGAATTGTCCCGGCTGGCCTGAGGGGGAAGGAGGTGGCCTGTGGGGGAAGCAAATTTGCCTGTAAATGTTGTAGAAGTGTTACCCCGCGCTTCCCCGTGGTCTTTGTCTCTCTGAATCCCCACTCTATTCCCTGTGCTGCCTCAGTCTCCCCAGGGCTCTCTGTCGCTGGGGGGGGACACGTGGTTTTCTCATGGTGGTCTTCCACTGTTCTGAAGCCTTCTCCTCTGGGCCTCTTGGTAGTTTGTTTCTGTTCCCGAAACTCCAATTTCTCTTCTCCCTCCCCCTTCCACTCTGTTCCAAGGTGTTATTACTTAGAGAAGGAGCATAAAGCCAGCTCTGTTGCAGCTTTTTGGTGAGGTTTTCCCAGGGGTTCCCCTGATTGGGGTGGGGGCCTTAGAACTGTCTTTGGAATGAGGCAGGAGACCGACCCCAGGATCCAGACCATGTGTAGCTGGGTCGGGTTCAAGTTGAAGTCTTGGGGGGTGGGCAGGAAGGGGCACTCTGCTGCCTGTGGCCTTGCGGAGTGATCCTGGTTGATGGAGCGGTTGCCATGGGAATGGAGAGCCTGAACGGGAAGAGGTTGCATCTTTGTGTGGGTCATTGCCGCCGCAGCCCTCCAGCCCCTGGCCCCAGAGCAGAGGCTGAGAGCTGAACTGCCTTTGTTGCCGGAAGACTCGTGTTGTCATTTCCCCGGGCCGGTCCAGAGATGGGTGGAAGGCTGGTGTGTATTTGCAGGTCTGGCTCTAGGCCGGGATGTTGGGCTGTGTGCTGCTGGAGTGGGGTGGGCAGCTTCCACATCTGGCAAGGCTGGGCCTGGCTCTCGTCTGGCTGGATGTGTGTGGGGGTGTCTGGCCTAGTGTCTGTGGTATCATGTCTGTCTGGCCTTGTGTTTAATGAGTGTGAAAGGTGGACGGGGTGTGTCCGGTCGTGTGTGTGTGTGTGTGTGTGTGTGTGTGTGTATGTGTGTGTGTGTTCCTGGCAACATGTTGCTCTATGTGTATATTTTGGGGTTTTTGTTTTTTTTTGGAGTTGGGGTCTCACTCTGTTGCCCAGACTGGGACATATTGGCATGATCATGGCTTACCGCTGCCTCAGCCTCCTGGGTTGTAGTTGGCACCACACCCTGGCTAAATTTTAAATATTTTGTAGAAATGAGGTCTCCCTCTGTTGCCTAGGCTGGTCTCAGACTCTTGAACTCAAGTGATCCTCTCACCTTGGCCTCCCAAAGTGTTGGGATAACAGGTGTGAGCCACTATGCTCAGCCAGTTTTGGGTTTTGTCTTTGTGTGATCTGAGGAGCTGAGAGGTGGGAGAGGGGGGATTAGAGTGAGTGTAAGCTAGAGGAGGCTAGAGGCCTTCTTTGGTGCTTGGGGGACAGGGGGGCATATCCTTGTGCCATTGTCAAGGATCAGGGAAAGTTGACAGGCTCAGTGTCCCTAGGCGGAGACTGTCCCCAGCCCCAAACACGGACACATGGGGCTCGCACAGTTGGGCCCATGAGGCTAGGAGCCGAATGGAGGCTGAGAGCCCAGGGTCTGCGCCTTGGCAGAATGCCCTGGCTCACTCATGGGGCTTCAGTTTCCCAATCTGTACCGTGGAAGTGGGGTAAGGTGATTAGCATCTGCCCTTCTTCCTGCTTCAAGGCATGTTTTGGCCAGAGGGACTCCCTCTCAGACAACTCACCGGGGGTCCCCCCTCTTCCTGCACCTCCAAGTAACTGCCCTTCGGGCCTCCCCCCTGCTGGGATGGAGTACGGCTAGGCGTTAGTTCCTTGCATGATGGAGGAGCCTGGCCCGGTGTACTGGGCTGGGAGTTGGGCAGTTTCTGCCATGTTTTGCCGTACGACCTTAGACAAGTCACTTCTCTCCAAGTTTCTTCTGTAAAATGAAAGGGTTAGCCAAGTTGCTTCTAAGACCCCTTTCACCTCTGCAGTTCTGGACATCTGGATGTGACCTTGAGTGACCTCCCAAGACCCGGAGCTTTTCTGGAGGGAAGTGGGCTGATCTCATTTGGAGGAAAGGCAGACAGACAGTGAGGCCGCTGCCTCCAGAGCAGCAGGGACCCCTGGGTTGTTGGAGACCAGCCGTTTCCACGGGGGAGCATGAAGAAACTGACACCCAAGACGCCTGGCTTGCAGGACAGCTTCCAGAAAGACTGGTTAAGATGGGGAGGGACTGTTCAGGGGTTTGGAGGATGGGGGAAGACAGCTGCCAGCCTCGGTGGGGGGGGTTGGGACTGTGTGCTGGTCAGGCTCCTTCCTGCCGCTGTAGCCAAGCCAGACCCGGCGCCTCAGGGGCCAGGAGCCTGGGCCTCTCGGGGTCACACCTGGCAGAGACCATGGAGGGGAAGGAGACGCCGAAGGGCTGGATTTCCCATTAAGAGAAAGATCGACTCGGGAGCAGAGGCTGAGCTCAGGTCTGCGGAGTGGGGATGCCGTGGGCTCAACCTGTGGAAGCCTCTGGGCTCTAAGGAGGCCCCTTCCCGTGGCCCTCAGCCTCCCTTTTCCACCTCTCGGAGTCTGTCTCTGCCACTCTTCCCTGGCCTGTCCCTCAGGTGATGACAGTGGAATTCCAGCTACCCATCACCCCCCTTCCCTGGCCTCCCACAACACCCCAGCAGTTGCAGCTGGAGGGGAACTGGGTGTCAGCAGTGGGCTGGAGTCCTCCTGGAGGGGCTGGAGAGGCTGGAGAGGGTGATCTAGGGAAACAGCACCTGTTTACATTGCTCTGCACCTGCAGGCAGCCTGCAGGTAACCATGGCAATCAGGTGAGGAGCCAGTCAGGGCCCCTCCCCACCCCCAGCCCCAGAGGTGGCCCTGGGAGGCCCTCGGGATGGGATGGGGGAGCAGGAGTGTGTCCAGGGACTGGTTTCTTCAACAGAAGGAGGAGGAGGTGTCCCTGAGTAAGCATCACCACAGGCCTCGTTTCCAGAAAGGGGCCTGCAGGATAGGCTTGGTCTGAATTCTCACAGATGCTGGGGAGGGTAGGGGCACGGCCATTTGCAGCGTAGGGCACCACAGGGTTCTCAGGAGCAAGGGTCTGTTTTGAAAACACAGCAAGTGTGTGAACGAGGTGGCTGAGGCGGTGTGAGGAGCCTGCCTGCTTGTGTGTGCACGTGTGTACGTGAGGGGATTTACCCCAACTGCCTACACCCGGTGTCATCCGGCCCTGTGTGTTTTGTTTCTGGTGGTGATTACACACACAGACGCATCTGGACACAGACACGGGGGACAGGCAGTCACAGGAAGTACCTTTTGGAGGCCCAGACGGCACGTACACACAAGATGGATAGTACGCACACCCAGGGAGACAGCGGCTTGGGTTGTTCCCTCCTCTGGATGGTTGTAATAATATTTGGGCATCTTGCCAGGGACAGGGTTACCATGGAAACGACCAAACAGTGGAGTAGCCAGCAGCCTTCTGCGTAATCGTGAAGGGGGATCCACACAGGGAGGGCCAGCCGAGGCCACCCTATGTGGGGCGGGACCCCTTTCCATCCTCGGGTCTCTGGGCTTGCCATGGGGCTGATGGTGCCCCGCTGTCTGCCCTGCAGCGGGTGTCTCTCCATCTCTCTCCATCTCTGGCCGGGTTCCCTGGGCCTCTGTCTGCTGTTTGGGTCTTGGCCAGACTCATCCTGGGGTCTCTATAGAAACTGCTGATCCTGGCTGTGAATTTCTTGTCCTAGAAAACCCAGTGCAGTGGCTTTAGAAATCTTTCTGGAAAGGAGAGAAGGGTGTGAGCCTGTTGTAAAGGGGTTGTTAGGGCTTGGCCCGCCCCCCCC
>NW_007049093.1:87014-90961 GCF_000164805.1 Carlito syrichta
GAAGGCCTGCAGCCAACCCAGAGCTGGACTTTGACCTCACCGGACCCCGCTAAGGCCTAGCTGCGTGTCGGGTGGCTGC
Source organism: Carlito syrichta (assembly GCF_000164805.1). NCBI lineage: Eukaryota > Metazoa > Chordata > Mammalia > Primates > Tarsiidae > Carlito > Carlito syrichta. Next base: position 87,094 of record NW_007049093.1, read on the forward strand.
AGAGAGCCTGTGGTTTGTCGCCGGTCAGCCTGAGAACAGGTGGCAGAAGTGTCACCAGAGCGGGAGACGGTGGGAGGGTGGCAGTGCCCACGTGGGGAGATTCCTGTGTGTGCATGGGAGGGGCCCACCCCATGTGCGCTTGTGGGGAGAGGGCGGTAGATTTTGTGTCCTTGCGGAGTCCAGGGTTGGGTTGGGTCATGCACTAAGGGGAGGTGATGGGGCTGGTCTGCGGCCGGTCCGTATCAGCAGGGGACCTTGGAGGCGGGGAGGACACTGCCTGGCAGTCGGCTCAGCTCGTGTGCTGGTCAGGCACCTTTCAAATGGAGACATTTCTTACCTGACTGTTGTCCGCCAAGCCCCAGGCCTGGGAGCCGGGTGGCTGGCGTGTGGCGGGTGCTTCCCAGCGAGCCGCTTCCATCTGGCCTGCTTCAGAGGATGGAGCTGCCCTCGGACCCAGGCAGGACGTAGCACCAGTTCACATAATGGGTGCCGCCTTCTGACTCGGGGCAGCCTGAACCCTGGTGTTTCCAGGGAAGGTTTCCTGGAGGAGGAGCGAGTGGAAGGAATGAAATGGAGTGGAAGTCGAGGCCTGGCACCTGGGCAGGTGGGTCCAGGCAGCAAGGACGGCTTATTCTTCCCTTCTTTCGTTTCTTCTTCCCTTCTTTCGTTTCTTGATATTCCAGGCAGTGGTTTGTTAATCTGCTTCCTCCCAGCTCCTCATCCTGAAATCTGCGGCCACTTGAGTGAATCTGTGACCACTTGAGTTAATACGGATTGGGATTGCGGTGATTTTGTGTGTGTGTGTGTGTGTGTCAAAGTTTCACTCTGTCACCCAGGCTGGAGTGCAGTAGCACACTCACGGCTACCGCAGCCCCAACCCGCAGGGCTCAGCCTTCTAAGTAGCTGGAACTACAGGTGTGCGCCACCACACCTGGCTAATTTTTTGATATATTGTAGAGTTGAGATCTTACCAAGTTGCTCAGGCTGGTCTCGAACCCCTGAACTCAGGCAATCCTCACCTCCACCTCTCAGAGTGCTGTGAGCCACCGCGCCTGGCAGGGATTGGGGAGATTTAAAAAAAACTCTGTTCTCTTCCATTTTCCTGCCTCCCCACATCCTCTGGGGAGTTGGGTGGTACTTCCTGTGGTCTATCTTCAATCCTTCTTGCTGTTTCTAAGGTGGAGCTTGACCTTGTTGCTCAAGGTTGTATGAATCTCCAAAGCCCCTGACCCAGTGAACACTCAGAGGGGACCACAGAGAGCTGGCCACACACAGGTCCCCTCCTCCCCGAAGGCCATGGCCTTGGGGAGCTGTGGCTGGGGGTGGATTTCTGGCTCTCTGATTCCATTGCCGTTTCCAGGGTGACGCTCCCCTGCCCCTGACCCCAGCATCATGCATCGCACCACACGGATCAAAATCACGGAGCTGAACCCGCACCTCATGTGCGCCCTCTGTGGGGGCTACTTCATTGATGCCACCACCATTGTGGAGTGCCTGCATTCCTGTGAGTTGGGTAGAGGGGTGCCCCTAGAAGGGGCAGCCTCCGTGTCAGGTTGGGGGTACTGGCTGGGGAGGGTGGGACATAAGGCCCTGCTCTGAGGAGCGAACACATGTGTCTGGCGGGAACCCCAGGGTGGCTGTCTGGAAGGGGCGGCCGCGTTAGGGTCTCAGCCTGGAGGTTCATTTCAGGAAGAGATGCATCTGAAATTGCAGCTCACTGTTGAATCTCTGTGACTGAAATGTCACCCCCTGGAGACTCAGGTGCCCTTGTTTGCACTGTGGACTTGGTGGCAAGGGGTCAGGTGCTCAGAGAGGGGTCTCACAAGCTGCCTCTTGTGTTGTACGCCATCAGGCCTTGGGACCTGGGGCTGATCTTTGTGGACATGACACCAGCCTGTCACACATGCAGACACACAAGCTCTGTCCTCCCCCAAGAACGGACGAGGAGCAGTTGGTAAACGTGCAAAACGACATCACCATGTTGGGCCTTGGGCAGGCCTGAGCTGCAGGGACAGGTGGAGAGAGCAGCCATCTGGATCAGCCAGAGGGCAAGGAGGCTGGTCCAGGTGGAGGGGCTCTGACTTCTGTCTCTCTACACCCCCAAGTCTGCAAAACTTGCATCGTGCGCTACCTGGAGACCAACAAATACTGCCCCATGTGCGACGTGCAGGTCCACAAAACCCGGCCTCTGCTTAGCATCAGGTGGGTGTGGTACTGTCCCCCCCATGTGGTGTCCCCCTGTCCGCTCGTCCTCCTTCCTGCAGCCCGGGCGTGGGAGAAGTGCCGGTGTGGACCGGCCCCTCCCCGTCTTCTGGGCTGACCCAGCTTGTCACAGGCCAAGACACACCGGAGGGGAAGAGACCCATGGGGACCTCGGCGCCTGGGGCTGGGCCTGAGGAGGGGGGGACACCCTGGCTGGGGAGGCGGAAGGGGGCTGACAGCTCCTGTATGTTTTTTCCCAGATCTGACAAAACCCTCCAAGACATTGTCTACAAACTTGTCCCTGGGCTCTTTAAAGGTATCCGTGCACCCCTCCTTCCTCCCCCCGCCGCTGTCCCACTTCCAGCCTGGGACCCTATGCCCACCCCGCTTCCTTTTTCCAGACGAGATGAAGCGGCGCCGGGACTTCTACGCCGCATACCCCCTGACAGAGGGTGAGTGTGACCCCCGCGTGCCTGGGACCCCGCTCGCCCTCTGGGCCCCTCCACGCTGCCTCCCTGCTGCAGCCTGCCGGCTCTCAGGATGCCCCCGCCGCCGGGCTCCGTGGGCCCTGGGTCCTAGGCCGACCCCTGTGGCGCTCTCACTCTGTAGTTCCCAATGGCTCCAACGAGGACCGCGGTGAGGTCTTGGAGCAGGAGAAGGGAGCCCTGAGCGACGACGAGATCGTCAGCCTCTCCATCGAGTTCTACGAAGGTGCCAGGCAAGTCCGTCCCAAGCCAGGCCGTCCTCTCCGCCCACCTGGCCCCGTCCCTGGAGAGGGTGACCTGCCGGCTCCCAGGTCTCCCTAGCTTCCTTGTCTCTCCTCCCCCAGGGACCGGGAGGAGAAGGGCCCCCTGGAGAATGGGGATGGGGACAAGGAGAAGGTGAGTGCCGGGCCTGCCCAGGACGGGAGGCGGGCTAGGAGAGTGGCCCGGGCGGATGCCTCACAGCTGCCTCTGCCCCAGCAGACAGGGGTGCGCTTCCTGCGGTGCCCGGCAGCCATGACCGTCATGCATCTAGCCAAGTTCCTCCGCAACAAGATGGACGTGCCCAGCAAGTATAAGGTGGGTCCTGGCTGTTCTGAAGATGCGTGCCTGGGCCAGGCATGGTGGCTCATGCCTGTAATCCCAGTTCTTGTGGGGGATGAGACGGGAGGATCACTAGGGCCAGGAGTCCAAGACCAGCCTGGGCAACATAGCGAAATGTCATCTCTACAAAAAGTAAAATATATATATATAGCTGGGAGAGGAGGCATGTGCCTGTAGTCTCAGCTACTTGGGAGGCTGAGGTGGAAGGATCTCTTGAGCCCAGCAGGTTGAGGCTGCAGTGGCCACGGGCATGCCACTGCACTCCAGCCTGGGTGACAGAGTGAGACTCTGACTCAAAAATAAAAATGGCCAGGCATGTTGGTTCACGCCTGTAATCCTCGCACTTTGGGAGGCAAAGGTGAAAGGATTGTCTGAGCCCAGGGGCTCGAAACCAGCCTGGGCAACTTGGTGAGACTTCGTCTCTACAGTAAATCAAAAAATGAGCCCGGTGTGGTGGCGCACACCTGTAGTTCCAGCTACTTAGAAGGTTGAGGCAAGCCGGGCTCGGTGGCTCAGCCTGTCATCCCAGCACTTTGGGAAGCTGAGGTGGGTGGATTGCCTGAGCCCGCGGGTTCGAGACC
>NW_007049093.1:90981-92631 GCF_000164805.1 Carlito syrichta
CCAACTCAAAAAAAAAAAACAAAAAGAGAGATGATTGTGCATGGGTGTGTCTGATAGTCTGTGCACCCAGCCACTATTTGCGGTTGACTGGGTATCACCAGGGCTGGCATGGTCGTATAACAGAGCCCATGTAGAAAGGTAGCTGCGCCCACATGAGGGTGGGGCAGCCCGGGTCTGTTGGAGTCAGTGCGTAGAGGCACCCAGGACCAAGATGCGGTGTGTGGGTACACACTTGCACACTCAGAACTGTGGCAGAAGTGTGTGCAGAAACACTGGGTCTCGCCTGGGGCCAGCTGGCTGCAGGTAGGCCAGATTCCTCCGGTGGCCCGGGACACAGTTCCTCAAACGTGCCTGTGCATGGGATGCCCTGGAACGCTTGTTCAAATGCAGATTCTGACTCAGTAGCTCTTGCACCTCTAGCAAGCTTCTAGGGGCTGCCAGTGCCGAAGGTACACCCTACTTTGAGCAGCGTGGTTCTGGGACAGCAGATCCTAAGCTCTGTTGCATGTTAAGTCGTGGGAGTCGACTCAAGTCTCACCAGTTGAGTCCCTGGGATGAGGACCGAGCATCTGTGTGTGTCCAAGCTTCCTGGGTGCTTCATGGTGCAGCTGGGAGTCCTAGCCAGAGTCCAGGAGGTCCCCTTGAGCTGTTTCAGACCCACCAGAGAGAGGAGACCCTGGCAGCTGCGGGTGGTGGGCCAGGGGTTGTTCATGGAAGTGTCCTCTCTGGTTCCCTTCCTACCTGGTGGTCAGTTGTGCCAGGCCGACTCTGATGGGCAAAGCCACCAGAGGAACGGGGGAGTCACCTGCAAGTCCGCTGTCCCCCTGCTCCACCTCCCAGCCCCCAAGTCTCCCAGCCTGGAGCCCTGAGCTTGGCCAGGATCACAGTGTCCTCACTTTCATTCCCAGGTGGAGGTTTTGTATGAGGACGAGCCACTGAAGGAATATTACACCCTCATGGACATCGCCTACATCTACCCCTGGCGGCGGGTAAGCCTGGCGGGGCGGGGGGCACACCCCTCTGGGATTTGGGGCCACCTGGGTCACCCTTCTCTGATCAGCCCACACCTTGTCCCCGACCTGGTGTGTCCAGGGGGGCCTGCCACACCACGGCAGCCATGGGGCCACCCTCGCCGATGTCCTTCCACACTCGGGAAGAGCTCCTTGGGCAGGTGACAGACTGTCTGGGGTCAGAAACAGGTGCCGGTGGCTGTGGACGGATATGCGCTGCTTCCTGCATTTTGCCCCCAGCCCCTCGCCACACCTCTGGCCTTACACTTTCTACCTCTTGGTTCTTTGCTTGTGCCCACGACTGTCTCCTCTCTCTCCAAGCCCCCTTCTGTCCCTGTTTTCTTGTTTGGACGCGGGGTTAGAGTTGGTAGCTCCCTGCCTGACCTCTCTTCTGACACCAGTCCCCTCCCTCTCCCCACAGAACGGGCCGCTCCCCCTCAAGTACCGTGTCCAGCCAGCCTGCAAGCGCCTGACCCTGCCCACGGTGCCCACTCCCTCCGAGGGCACCAACACCAGCGGGGCGTCCGAGTGTGAGTCAGTCAGCGACAAGGCTCCCAGCCCTGCCACCCTGCCGGCCACCTCCTCCTCCCTGCCCAGCCCAGTCACCCCCTCCCATGGCTCCCCCAGCTCCCACGGGCCC
>NW_007049093.1:92867-95203 GCF_000164805.1 Carlito syrichta
CCCTACCTCCCCCACACCCCCTTCAACAGCCAGTGGGGCCACCACAGCTGCCAACGGGGGCACTTCGAACTGCCTGCAGACACCATCCTCCACCAGCAGGGGGCGCAAGATGACTGTCAACGGAGCTCCCGTGCCCCCCTTAACTTGAGGAAAGGGACCCTCTCCCTCCTTTTCAGCCATGCCTCTCCACTCCTCCCACTTTTTCTGGGCCCCTTTTTTCCACCTCTTCTGCTTCCCCAGCTCCTCCCACCTTGGGGGTGGGGGGCGGGTTTTATAAATAAATCTATATATATATGTACATAGGAAAAACTAAATATACATACTTATTTTCTATGGACCAGCCAGATTAATTTAAATGCCACAGGAAACAAACTATGTGTGTGTGTATGTGTGGGGAGTGGGGTGTTCATTTTTAGGGGGTCTTGTGTAATCTGCTCTGCTCTTTTTGGGGGTGCCTGGAGGTGGACTAGAGGGGCTGCTTGAGGCTCAGTAAAGCCCTGCCCTGCTTCCCAAGGCAGACGGGTGTGGGGTCCTCACCAGCCCTCAAAGCGTGAGGCATAGTTCTAGCTGGCTGCATATAGGGGTCTGCCTGTTCTCTCCCCATCTCGGCTGCTGTCCTGCCCAACCGGTGCTCCCCATTGTTGAATGTCCAGAACTTGCTAAGACAGTGCCTTTTACAAATGCAGTTTATCCCCGCTCTGAGGAGCGCATGGGCAGCCGCGATGGCCTCTCCCTCACCTCCACCTCTTGTGGTGGGAACTTTGTGCAGAGTAGACAGTTCTGCCCCCCTTTTCCCCTGTGTCTGTGGCCTTTGTATAGTTTATCTTGTGGGACAGAAGATTCAGGCCGCGGGAGGCCCTGGGCCCTTGCAATTCCCCCTGGCTGTGGTGCTGGGAATTGCTTACCCCCTTCCTCCACCGGCCCTCACCCGGGAGCCCTAACTAGCAGGGCTGGTGGCTGAGTTGCCCTTGGGGCCTAGGGTGGAGGGGGTGGGGGCGGGGTCCACCTCAGACAAGCACAGACCCCAGAAGTTGCCCCAGGCAAACAGCCCTCCGGTCTCCACCCCCAGCCAAGGCCCAGTCAGGACAGAGCAACGGAGGCATCAAAAAGCACAAGGAGACAGAAACCTGTAAGCCCTGCCCCCAGCCCCGCCCCCCAGAGGTCAAGGGGCCGCCTCCCTAGGGAAGGGCCCAGCAGATCCCTGCCCACCTAGATTTCCTCCAGTGTACATAGATCTGGGAGGGGGCGAGGGCAAGACTCCCGATTCCACCACTGCCCAGGTGTGGGGGCTGGGAGCTCCCAGCGGGTTTGTCTGTGTTTGCACCTTGTCCTGTGTCTGAGGTCCTCTGTGCCGTCCTCCTGCCCTGGGACATTTGTATCTCTTGGCTTTGTAATAAATGCTGCATACTCTCCGGCACCTGTGGTTCTTTGGGGCAGAGGTGGGGGAAGAGTGGGTGGGCCTCCTGTTTCTGGGTTTAGCCTGCCTGGGGGTCCCACGGGGAGTATCTGAGCCACCCTCCTGTGGAAGATCAGGCACCCTCAGCCCACACACGCTCCTGTCAGAAGCCAGAGGTCGCCCATGGGCCTCACCAGGGACCACAAGGACAGTTCTGGGTGGGCATGCTTGTTTAATACCATCCTGTCCACCCGCAGATGGTGACCCAGGGCCCACTCTCCGTGCTCTGGACCGGAGATCTCAGGTGGCAGGGAACAGCTTCATAAGCGGCTGTGGCACTGGGGTCTCTGGATGGTTACTTCTTGAGCCCGGGGACTCAGTTTCCTTCCCCACACAGGGGTTGTCTATCAGAGAGGCCTGGCATCAAGCCACCCGGGGCTGGGTAGCAGCCGCCCCCTCAGAGCGGGGAACCCACTTCTGCCTTCTGTACCCGCTCACTCCTGTGGGTGCCATCGCAGTATGGGGGTTTCTGGGTGGCCTTGCAGGTACAGAGTGCCACCGTGCGCGTCTCCTGGGCCTTGAACTTGAGTGGGGACAAGCCAGTGCCTTGGAAGAAGTGCGAGCCGTCACAGAAGGGCTGGCAGGGGAAAGAGAGGTGTAAGAGACCTGACTCAACCTGTGGGGCAAGGCGTGCAGGTCTCCTGCTCAGGGGAGTGGAGCACGGTGGTTAGGGTCCAAACTCGGGGGCAGGACTGCCTGCGCTCACTTAACCACCTCCTTCACCTGTAATGTGGGAGGAATCAGAGCTGTCACCGAATAATCATGGCCTGGGGCATTTCCCAGAGTAAGTACTGACAGCATTAGAGTCCTCACAGCATCAGTCTTCGGGGGACCCAGAGGATCAGGATACACCACAGAATTTTTTTTTTTTTTTTTTTTA
>NW_007049093.1:95223-97855 GCF_000164805.1 Carlito syrichta
TTTAGTAAAAGTCTCACTGTCACCCAGGCTGGAGTGCAGTGGCACGCTGACGGCCACCACAGCCTCAACCTGCTGGGCTCTGGTGATCCTTCCGCCTCAGCCTTCCAAGTAGCTGGAACCACAGACATGCACCACCACGCCCGGCTAATATGTTTATTTATTATAGAGATGAAGTCTCGCCAAGTTGCCCAGGCTGGTCTCGAACCCCTGGACTCAGGCAATTATCTTGTCTCTGCTTCCCAAAGCGCTGGGGTTATAGGTGTGGGCTACCGTGCCCGACAAGAACAGAATTTTCCAGATGAACCTCAGGTACCAGCACTGTGGACACTAGTTGGTTTTTTCATTTAAATGGCTCTCCTTCAGCTTATGAAGTTGATTTCCTTCCCATGTTCCCGGGTTGCAAACGGGTATTGGACCGAACCTGTGTACCTTAATGCTGCAATTTCATTTGGCTCCAAGAAGCAACTGCATGTTACAGGGAGAGGGTGTGAGCAGGGATGTGTCCCATAGCAAATGGCTGCCTGGTGTAGGAGTGTATCCCCATCTATCCCAGAAGCTGTTTAAGCAGAGACTGGAGTCATGGAAACTGAGGCTGAGTGGCGACATGCCTTTCTAGCTAGTGGCAGAGCTGGAGCCAATACCTCTCTACCTGCAAGTCAGGGTGGATGGAGGAGAGGTAAGAAGTATGCCAAAAAAAAAAACCCAAAAAAAAACACCCCAGCAACCTCAGCCTGAGCAACACAGTGAGACCCGGGCTCTAAAAAAAGTTAGCCAGGCGTGCTGGTGCACTCCTGTAGTCCCAATTATTCAGGAGGCTGAGGCTGGAGAATCACTTGAGCCCAGAGGGTTGACACTACAGTGAACTATGATCACGCCACTGCACTCCAGCCTGGGCAACAGAGTGAGACCCTGTCTCTAAATATGAACAAACAAAAAACCCAGCAACCTGTCCCAGTGGGCATGAGGCAGAGGCACAAGCAGGACTTGGGGATTCTGAGTTGCTGACACCATCCACATGGCTTGGAGAACAGTTCAGATTTCTGCTCAGGAAGGAGGGGCCAGGGAAGCTAAGAACATGGCAGTGGGGCCTGGTGCGGTTGCTCATGCCTATAATCCCAGCACTTTGGGAGGCCAAGATGAAAGGATTGCCCGGGCCCATGGGTTTGAGACCAGCCTTGTCAACTTGGCGGGACCTCATCTCTACAATAAACCAAAAAACTAGCTGGACACGGTGGTGCGTGCTTGTAGTTCCAGCCACTTGGAAGGCTGAGGCAGAAGGATCAACTGAGCCCAGCAAGTTGAGGCAGCGGTGGCCGGTGGCTGTGAGCATGCCACTGAACGGGTAACAGAGTGAGACTCAGACTCAAAAACAAAAACAAAAAAGAACATAGCAGGGTTCCTGCTGAGATGAAAGGTTCCTAGGGCAGAGGGGAGAAGGCCATGTGGGCAGCAACCAGGAAATCCATAAACTGAGCAAGGGAAAGGGTTTTGTGGAAGGAGAGGACTGGAGAGGGGCACAGTGGGAATCTGGAAAGCCTTGGAGGAAGGAAAATCTGGGCAGGATCGCTGCCCAATGCTCAGGTCCAAGGCCTGGGAATCTATGGCCCAGGAAAGTGCCCCTGAGAGGAGGAAGAGTCCAGAAGCCTGGGCCCCCCAGGCTGGCTGTGTGACTCAGTCCCTGGTTTCATTGAAAGGGACAGAGGCTAGCTGGGGGTGGTGGCTCACCCCTGTAATCCCAGCACTTTGGGAGGCAGAGACCTGAGCCCAGGGGTTTGAGACCAGCCTGGGCAACTTGGCGAGAGACCTCATCTCTACAGTAAATCAAAAAATTAGCCGGGCATGATGGCGTACGCCTGTAGTTCCAGTACTTGGAAGGAAGGCTGAGGCAGAAGGATTGCCTAAGTCCAGCAGGTCAAGGCTGTGGTGGCCATGAGTGTGCCACTGCACTTCAGCCTGAGCAACACTGTGTGACTTTAACGTGAAAAAAAGAGGGGGGGACAGAGGTGGACAAGTGAGCTGAAGGTGCTGGTGGTGCTGGCCCCTCAGGTACGTATGGGAAGGACAGGACAGTCTGGTAGGGGAACTCCCAGGAGACACCAAGTGGCCCTACCAGAGGCTGTGTGCCACATGTCAGTGGGAGGGGCAGGGGTTTCTCACCTGCTTCTTACTGCGGCCACACACACACCACCTGTAGATTTTCCCAGCCACCAGCTCCACCTTGATGGGTGTTTTCAGGGCCACCACAGACTTAGCTGGGACTCTGGGGAACCATCGACCCTGTGGCCAGGAAAGATGAGAGGCTCTGGGTCAGCTCAAGCCCTGGAAGCACTTTCCTGCTTTCCTGCCTCGGCCTTATCCAGCTTCCCACTGGCCCAGGTATGGGGCAGGCTTCCTTTGCAAGAACATTCCCCCAGGTCACCATAAGGACAATGAGCTCTGGATAGGGAAGAACTTTCTTTTTTTTTTTTTTGAGTTGGAGTCTCACTCCTTTGCCCAGGCTGGAGTACAGTGGCACACATGCTCACGGCCACCCCACCGTAGACCTTCTAGGCTCCAGCGAAGTGCACTACCACGCCTGGCTATTTTGGTTTTTTTTTTGAGTTGGAGTCTTACTCTGTCACCCAGACCGGAG
>NW_007049093.1:98380-98704 GCF_000164805.1 Carlito syrichta
GGCCTCGAACCCGCGGGTTCAGGCAATCCACGCGCCTCGGCCTCCCGGAGTGCTGAGATTACAGGTTGAGCCACCGAGCCCGGCTGGGAAGAGCTTTCAAGGCCTCGCAGGCCCTCGGGTTTCGGGGTCCCACTGCCTTCCCTCAAACCCCGGCGCCCCCCTGGATGCTGGGGAGGGAGTGCCGGCCACAGCTGGGCTTAGTTTACCGGGCCCTGCCGTCTCCGGGGCAGAAGCTCGGCTCCCTGCCCGGTGCCCTCTGATCCACTTCACCTTCCTAGGGCCGCGGGGCCACGGGCGGCAAGGCGCTCGGGGCGCGGGCCCGGG
>NW_007049094.1:0-599 GCF_000164805.1 Carlito syrichta
GAGAGGAATGGAATTGAATGAAATGGAAAGGAATAGAATAGAATTGAATGGAGAGGAATGAAATGGGAGGAATGGAATGAAATGCAATGGTATGGAATGGAATGGAATGGATGGAATGGAATGAACGGTGAGGAATGGAGAGGAATGGAATGCAATGGAATGGAGAAAATGGAATGGAATGGAGAAGAATGGAATACAATGAAATGACATGGAATGGAATGGAACGGAAGGGATTGGAATGAATTGGTGAGTACTGAATTGGAATACAGTGGAATGGAATGGAATTGATTGGCAGGGAATTGAGTGGAGTGTAATGGAATGGAACAGAATTGAAAGGAGAGGAATGGAATGGAATGCGATGGAGAAGAATGGAATTGAGTGGAGACGAAATCAATGGAATGGATTGGAGAGGAATGGAAAGGAATGGAGAGGAATGGAATGATATGGAAAGGAATGGAATGGAATAGAATGGAATGCAATGGAATGGAATGGAATGGAATGGAGAGGAATGGAATGGAGAGAAATGAAATGGAATAGAATGGAGAGGAATGAAATAGAAATGAAAAGAATGGAATGGAGAGGAATTGATTGGACTTGGG
>NW_007049094.1:1777-2557 GCF_000164805.1 Carlito syrichta
ATGGAATGGAGAGGAATGCTTTAGAGTTGAATCGAATTTAATGAATTGGAAAGGAATGGAGAGGAAATTAATGGAATGGAATGGAATGGAGAGGTATGGAATCGAATGGAGTGGAGTGGAATGGAATGGAGTGGAATGAAATGGAATGCAGAGGAACAGATGAAATGGAGTAGAGTGAAATGAAATGGAGTAGAGTGGAATGGAATGGAGTGGAATGAAATGGAATGCAGAGGAATAGATGAAATGGAGTAGAGTGACATGAAATGGAGTAGAGTGGAATGGAATGGAATGGAGAGGAATGGAATGGAGAAGGAAAGGAATGGAATGGAATGGAATTGAATTGGATGGAATGTCATGGAGAGGAATGAACTGGAGAGGAATGCAATGAAATCGAATGGGATGGAATGGAGATGAATGGAATGGAATGGAAATGAAGGAAATGGAATGAAATGGAGAGGATTGGATTGGAAAGAAATGGAGTGGAATCGAACGGAGAGGAATGGAATGATTAGTAATGGAATGGATTGGAGAGAAAAAGAATGGGAGAAATGGAGGGGAGTGGAATGGAGAGGAAAGGAATGAAGCAGAGAGGTATGGAATGGAATAGTATGGAATGGAACACAATGGGATGGAATGGAAAGAATTGAGAACAATGGAATGGAATGGAATGGAATGGAATGGAATGGAATAGAGAGGAATGGATGGAATGGAGAATAATGGGATGGGATGGAGAGGAATGGAATCGAATGGAGCAGAATGGAATTGAATGGAATGGAAAGG
>NW_007049095.1:0-709 GCF_000164805.1 Carlito syrichta
ATTCAGCTACATAAATCAGCTGTCTAGCCAGCTGGCTACCTAGGTAGATAGCTAGTTAAGCCAGCTGTCTAGCCAACTGGCTATCTAGTTAAGACAGCTAGTAAAGTCAGCTGGATAACTATCTGGCTAGCTGGTTAAGTCAGCTACATAAATCAGCTGGCTACCCAACTGGCTAGCTAGGTAGCTAGCTAGTTAAGTCAGCTGTCTAGCCAGCTGGCTAGCTAGTTAAGTCAGCTAGTAAAGTAGCTGGCTAACCAGCTGGGTAGCTAATGTCAGTTCATTAAGTCAGTTGGCTAGCAAGCTGGTTAGCTAGTTAAAAAGCTAGTTAAGTCAGATGACTAGCAAGCTTCCTAGCTAGATATTTAAGTAAGCTAGCTAGGTAGGTAGCTAGCTAAAGTCAGCTAGTTAATTCAGCTAGTTAGCTAGTTAAGTCAGCAAGTTATATCACCTGGCTAGCTAGATAGGTAGCTAGGTAGCTAGCTAGTTAAGTCAGCTACTTAAGTAAGCAGACTAGCTAGGTAACTAGCTAGTTATGTCAGCTAGTTAAGTCAGCTGGCGAGTTAATTCAGCTAGTTAAGTCAAATGTCTAATGAGTTAGGTTAGCTAGGTAGCTAGGTAACTAAATCAGCTGACTAGCCAGTGAGCTACATAGGTAGCTAGCTAATTAATCTGCTGGCTAGCCAAGTGCCTAGCTCGTTAAGTCATCTAG
>NW_007049096.1:0-457 GCF_000164805.1 Carlito syrichta
ATAGGTTCAAGAACAGCTTGGACAACTTGACAAGACCTCATCTCTACAATAAATCAAAAAAGTAGTCAAGCATAGTGGTGTGTGCTGGTAGTTCCAGCTACTTGAAAGGCTGAGGTGGAAGGATGATCTGAGCCCAGCAGGTAGAGGCTACCGGGGATTGAGGATGGTACTGCATTCTAGTTTGGGTGACAGAGTGAGACTCCAACTTTAAAAAACAAAAAACAGACGAGTATAAGCTAAAGTTTGCACACTCTAAAATCAGGACATTCCAGTAGGAAAAGAGAACCAGCCCCTAACCTGGAACACATTTACCTGAGAACCAGTCATTTTTGCCACAACCTCCTCTGGAATTTCTTGTCAGACAAGTCACATCTACATGTTGAAGATATGACTTTATTTTTAAAAATTAAGCTATATATATATATATATATATATTTTTTTTTTTTTTTTTGAGTTG
>NW_007049097.1:0-455 GCF_000164805.1 Carlito syrichta
CATTCTAGTCTGGGTGACAGAGTGAGATCTTGACTCAAAAAATAATAATCATAAAATAAAGAAAAATTAATATATATATGAGTAAAAAACTGAAAACAATGTAAATTCACAACAAGAAGAAATCAATTAAATACATCATTATACATCTCTATGGGAGATGCAACTATTTAAAATGTTAAGTAGATAACTATTCAACAACCCAGAAAAATGGTCACAGTATATTATTAAATTTCTTAAATAGCTCCCAAAAGATAATGGGTACATTAAATATACATCTGTACACACACACACACACACACACACACACACACACATAGGCACACACTCATACACACTCAGACAAAAGACTAGAAGAATATACACTGCAATAGTAACACATGCAAATGAAAGACTAGAATAATATGCACCCAAATAGTAACAGTATCAAAATTTCTAGGTGGCATAATTATGGATGG
>NW_007049098.1:0-453 GCF_000164805.1 Carlito syrichta
CTCAGCCGTGCACCCCAAGAACCTGCTCGAATCTCCTAGGGAGGCAGCCTCCGTGGCAGGGTCTGTGTGGCTGCAAAGCTCGCAGCAAGCCGTGCTGCCCCACAGCCTCCAGGAAGCCCGCCGAGGAGTGGCCCTGGCTCACAGAAGCTGGGGCGATCCTCCTCGGCCTCCTCCATGCGTGCTCGGCTCCACGTGGCCTTCGCTGTTCCTGGCTGGGCCTGCCTCTGGTGCCCGGCCTGCCTGTGCCCAGGCTCCTCTCCTGGACAAGGGCAGCACCGGGGCTGCCTCCGTCCTCTGCGGCCCTGGTGGCCCCTTTGTACCAGGGCAGGGTGCACGAGCAAGCGGCGGAAACCAGAGCCGGGGACCGCCGCCCCACACCGGCCCAGCACTGGCGGAGGCCAGGTGGCCCCAGGCGCCCACAGAGAAGCAGGCGAGACGACGGCGGGGTCCCAG
>NW_007049099.1:0-494 GCF_000164805.1 Carlito syrichta
TCTGTAACTGTGTGAGCCAGTTCCTTATAGTAAACCTCTATCTATCTATCTATCTATCTATCTATCTATCTATCTATCTATCTATCTACCTATCTATCTCTATTATCTATCTCTATCTATCTATCTATCCTGTTTCTCTGGAGAACTCAGACTAATACACTTGGGTTTTTTGATACACAACCTTATTGGACCATCTTTAGTTTATATGCCACATTCTTTATATTTCCTTTCCTTTTCCCTCCCTCCCTCCCGCCCTCCCTCCCTTCCTTCCAGTATTTTAAATTGAAATCCTGGATGCAGTCATGTTCTTGGAATGCTGGCTTCTCCCTAACTGACATCTTCTGAATTCACCTGTGACACCATGATCTCTGTTTGACATCATGACCTTTGTTTGTCACGTGGGCTGCCTGTGAATCGGCCACAGAGCCTCACCCTCTTGTTCATCCGCGGGTTCCAGGGATGGTCCAGCTCACATCATGCTCACATCCCAAAGA
>NW_007049100.1:0-506 GCF_000164805.1 Carlito syrichta
CCAGCTGGCTAGCCAGCTGACTTAATTAGCTGAATTAACTAGCTACCTACTAGCTAGACAGCTGACTTAAATAGTTAGCTAACTAGCTTGCTACCTTGTTAACCAGCTGACTTAAACAGTTAGCTAAGTAGCTAGCTACCTAGCTAACAAGCTCACTTAAATGGTTAGCTGCCAACTAGCTAGCTGACTTAAGATGCTAGCTAACTAATTAGCTTACATGTTATCTAATGTGCTAGCTAGCCAACTTTGTCTTCCAACTTAACTCGTTAGCTAATGAGCTTCCTAGGTGGCTCAAGCAGCTGACTTAACTCATTAGCTAACTAGCTAGCTAGCTGAATCATCCAACTGACTTAACTCGTTAGCTATCTAGCTAGCTAGCCTACTCAGCCAGCTGACTCAACCCGTTTGCTAACTAGCTAGCTAGCTGACTCAACCAGCTGACTTAGCCAGTTAGTTAACTAGTTAACTACCTGACTCCATCTGCTGACATAATCCATTACCTAACT
>NW_007049100.1:1959-2479 GCF_000164805.1 Carlito syrichta
TGGCTAGACTGCTAGCCATCTGATTTAACTAGCTAGCCAGCTAGTGGGCTGGCCAACTGGCTAGCCAGTCAGCTTAATTAGGGAGCCTGCCAGCTGGACAGTCGGATAGTCAGTCAGATTAACTAGCCAACCACCCTGCTGGTCAGCTGGCTAGCCAGCTGGCTTAACTAGCTGGCCAACTACCTGACAAGCATGCTAACCTGCCAGCTTAATTTGCCAGACACCTAGCTAGACAACTGGCTAATTGGCCGACTTAACTAGCTGACTTAACTGGTTAGGAATATGGCTAGCCCGCTGGCTTAACTAGCTAGCCACCTAGCTAGTCATCCATCTAGCCAGCTCACTTAACTCGCTGACTTAAGGTGGCCATCTGGCTTGCCAGCTGACTTAATTAGCTATTTACCTAACTAGCCATGTGGCTAGCCAACTGACTTAACCAGCTTACTTAACCAGGTAGCCAGCTGGCTAGTCAGCTGACTAAACGAGCAAGTGACCTGGGTAGCCAGTTGGCTAGCCACTT
>NW_007049101.1:0-488 GCF_000164805.1 Carlito syrichta
TCCAGCTCCACCTTCCTCCTCCCTGCACCTCACCGGCTTGGCACTTGCTACTGGTCCTGGAGCTCCTGAGGCAAGGGACTTGGCCCAGTCCCCGCTGCGTCCCCAGCACAGGGCAGGGGCCTGGTACCTCGATGGTTCACTGCAGCTGCTGGGAGAATGAGTGAATGAATGACCTCTGGGGTGGCCGGCGCCCGTGCTCTGAGAACACCAGCTCGGCCTGGCCCTCCCCAGATGTGGACAGAGGGTGGGTCCAGCCTGCTGGTCTCGAAGGCGACAGCTAGCCTGGGGGTGGACTGGCTCTGGGTTCAAGTTCCAACCTTCCAGTAGAGGGAGGGTGGGGCAGGGTGGCCCTCCACACCCGTAGGGCCCGGGCTGTCCCGTGCAGCAGGGTCTCGCCTGGGCAGTCTCTCTCCTGGCTGTACTGGCGGTTTCAGGCAGGGGGTCCCCGCTGCCTTGTGTCCTCAAAGCATCGAGGCCCCTGGTGCCCC
>NW_007049102.1:0-451 GCF_000164805.1 Carlito syrichta
AGAGTGCTTTTTATTCAGAAGCCTCTTTCCTTGTCTTGTAGATGGCTGACTTCTCACTGTATCCTCAGTGGTTATTCCTTGGTCTATGACATCTGTACCCAAATTTGCTCTTTCTGTTAGGAAGACAGCCATGTTGTATTAGAGGCTATTCTGAAAAACCCAACTTTAACTTAATGACCTCCTTTGAGATCCTATCTTCAATGCAGTCACGTTCTGAATTATTGGGAGTTAAAGTTTTAATAAATGAGTTTTGGGTGACGCAAGTAAGTCCATGACAGTGAATAATGAATTCATCTTTGTTTTATTCTTTTTTCCAGATCTACAGCATCAGATCCTATTTGTTTAATGTAGATTGATGCTGTGCAGTCTCAAAAAACATGTTGAAGTTCTTTCCCTGGTTACACACACACACACACACACACACACACACACACACACACACACACACACA
>NW_007049103.1:0-1997 GCF_000164805.1 Carlito syrichta
GGCTAGCTTTAGAAGTCAGCTAGTTAAGTCAGCTGGCTAAATTGCTGGCTAGCTGGTTAAATCAGCTAGTTAATACAGCTGGCTAGCTACATAGATAGCTAAATAAGTCAACTGGCTAGCCAGTTGGCTTGCTGGTTAAGTCAGCTAGTTAAGTCAGTGAACTAGCCAGCTGGCAAGTAGATAATTCAGTTAGTTAAGCCAGCAGTCTAGCCAGGTTGCTTGCTGGTTAAGTCAGCTAGTTAAGTCACCTCACCAGCAAACTGGCTAGATAGGTAGCTAGCTAGTTAAGTCAGGCTAGATAACCAGCTGGTCAGCTAGTTAAGTCACGAAGTTAAGTCAGATGGCTAGCCAGTTCACTAGCTAGGTAGCTGCCTCATTAAGGCAGCTGGCTAGACAATTGGCTTGCTAGAAATGTCAGCTAGTTAAGTCAGCCAGCTAGCCAGATGACTAACTTGTTAAGTCAGCTAGTTGAGTCAGCTAGCTAGCCAGCTGGCTAGCTGGTTATGTTAGCTAGTTAAGTCAAGTTGCTAACCAATTGTTTAGCTATGCAGCTGGCTAGTTAAGGCAGATGGCTAGCCAGCGGGCTAGCAGGTGAAGTCAGGTAGTTAAGTCTGCTAGCTAATCAGACTACTAGCTAGGTAACTAACTAGTGAAATCAGCTCACTAGCCAGCTGAGTAACTGATTAAGTCAGCTAGTTAAATCAGCTGGCTAGCCAAATGGCTACCTAGTTAAGTCAGCTAGTTAAATAAGCTTGCTAGCCAGTTGGCTAACTGGTTAAGCCTGCTAGTTAATAAGGTGTCTATACGCTTGGCTAGGTAGGTAGCTAGTTAGATATGTCAGCTTGCTAGCCAACTGTCTAACTGGTTAAGTCAGCTGTCTAGTCAGCTGGCTACATAGGTAGCTAGCTAGTTAAGTCAGCTGGATAGCCACTGGCTAGCTACTTTTGTCAGCAAGATAAATCAGCTGGCTCTCCAGTTGTCTAACTGGTTAAGTCAACTAGTTGAGTCAGCTGGATCACCAGCTGACTACCTGGTTAGGTCAGCTTATCAAGTGAAGTGGATAACCAACTGCCTAACTAGGTAGCTTGCTAGTTAAGTCAGCTGGCTAGCCAGCTTGCTATCTAGTTAAGTCAGCTAGTTAAGGCAGCTGGGTACCCAGCCTGCTTTCTAGATAACTAGCTAGTTAAGTCAGCTGGCTAGCCAGCTGGATAGCTAGTTAAGTCAGCTGACTAGACAGCTGCTATCTACTTAAGTTAGCTAGGTAAGTCAGCAGGCTTGCTACCTGGCTAGATATATAGCTGGCTAAGTAAGTCAGCTTGCTAGCCAGATGGCTAGCTTATTAAGTCAGCTAGTTAAGTCAGCTGGCTAGCCAACTGGCTAGATAGTTATCTAGATAGTTTAGAAAGCTGGATAGCCACCTGGGTAGCTACTGATGTCACACAGTTAAGTTAGCTGGCTAGGCAGCTGGTGGTCTAGTTAAATCAGCTAGTTGAGTTAGCCATCTGGCCTGCTGGCTAGCTGGTTAAGCCAGCTAGTTAAGTCAATGGCTAGACAACAGGCTAGCTAGGTAGCTAACTAGTAAAGTCAGCTGGCTAGCCAGCTGGATAACTGGTTAAGTCAGCTAGTAATGTCAGCTGGCTACCCTGCCTGCTAGCTAGGTAGCTTGATAGTTAAGTCATCTGGCTAGAGAGCTATCTAGCTAGGTAAGCCACATAGTTAAGTCATCTGGCTAGCCAGCTGGCTAACTATCTAGCAAGGTAGTTAATTCATCTGGATGGCAAGCTGGGTAGCAAGCTAGTTAAGTCAGTTGGCTAGCCAGCTGACTAGCTAATAAAGTCAGCTAGTTATGTTAGCAGGCTATCCAGCAGGTTGGCTAGGTAGAGAGCTAGTTAAGTCAGCTGTCTAGCCAGCTGACTAAATAGTTAATTTAGCTAGTTGAGTCAGCTGAGTAGCCAGCTGGCTAGCTAGGTAGCAAGCTAGATAATTCATATGGATAG
>NW_007049104.1:0-552 GCF_000164805.1 Carlito syrichta
AGCTGGCTTGTTAAGTCAGCTCACTGGTTGGCTATCTCGCTGGCTGACTAGTTATGGCAGTTCACCCATCGGCTCACTTGATGGGTGACTAATTAAGTCGGCTCATCAGTCAACTCAATCACTGGTCGACTAGTTATGTCTTCTGACCAGTCGGCTCACACACCAGCCAACTAAAATCAGTTGACCAGTCAGCTCACTCGCCAGCTGAATAGTTAATTCAGCTGACCGATTGGCTCATTCGCCGGCTGACTAGTTAAGTCAGCTGACCAGTTGACTTACTTGCCAGCCAACTAATTATTCAGCTGACCAGTCGGCTAACTTGCCGGTTGACTAGTTAAGTCAGCTAAGCAGTTGGACCACTAGCCGGTCAACTTGTTATTTCAGCTAACCAATCGGTCGAGTAGTTGGCCAACTTGTCAGATGAGAAGTTAGCTCTGCTAACTAAGTGTCCGAATAGTTAGGCCAGCCACTTAGTCAGCCAAATAGTTGGCCGACTATTTAGGTCAGAAAACCAGCCAGACAACTAGTTAATCGTGTTAACTAGTGGGCCAA
>NW_007049105.1:0-660 GCF_000164805.1 Carlito syrichta
TCTACCTAGCTAGCTATCATATAGATAGTTGACTTAGCTAGGTGACTTAATTAGCTCTTCGCTGATATATCTAGCTGATTTAACTAGCCAGCTTACTAGCTAGCCAGCTGAGTTAAGTAGTTGAAATATCTAGCGAGCCAGATGGCTGCCCATCTGAGTTAAGTAGCTTTTTTTATTGAGTTGGAGTCTCACTCTATCACCCAGACTGGAGTGCAGTGGCCACTCCCGGCCACTGCAGCCTCGACCTGCTTGGCTTCGGCAATCATTCCACTGCCTCAGCCTTCCAAGTAGCCAGAATGACAGGCATGTGCTAACACACCAGGCTGATTTTTTGATTTTTGTAGAGATGAGGTCTCACTTCCCAGGCGGGTATCGAACCTGCAGGCTCAAGCAATTTAATCACCTCAGCCTCCCAAAGGCATGGGATTACAGGCTGAGCCACCAAGCTTGGTTTAACTAGCTTTTTAACTAGCTAGCCAGCTGGCTTGACAACTGACTTAACTAGCTGCCCAGCTGATTAGTCAGCTGAGTAAACTAGCTGATTTAACTAGTTGTTCAGTTGGAGAGCCAGCTGATTAATTGCCTACCTACCTATCTAGCCAGCAGCCTAGCCTGGTGACTTAACAAGCTGACTTAATGAAGTAGTCAGTTGGCTAGCCA
>NW_007049106.1:0-728 GCF_000164805.1 Carlito syrichta
ACTCATTAAGCCACCTGGCTGGCCAGCTGGCTAGCTAGTTATGTCACCTAGTTAAGTCAGTTCACTAGACAGCTGGATACCTAGGTAGCTAGATAGTTATGTCAGCTGGTAAGCATGTGGGATACGTATGTATTTAACTATTTAAGTCAGCTGGCTAGCTACCTGGTTAGCTAGTGATGTCAGCTAGTTAAATCAGCTGGATAGCAAGCTGGCTAACAAGTTCTGTCACCTAGTTGAGTCAGCAGGTTAGCCAGCTGGCTGGCTGGTTAATTCTGTTAGTTAATTCAAGTGGTTATCCATCTTGCTAGCTAGGTAGCTAGGTAGTTAAGTCAGCTTGCTAGCCACCTGACTAGCTGGTTATCTCAGCTAGAAAATTCAGCTGGCTAGTCACGTGACTGGGTAGGTAGCTAGCTAATTAAGTCACCTGTCTTACCAGCTGGTTAGCTAGTTAAGTCAGCGAGTTAAGTGAGTTTTTTAGTTGGTTGTCTAACTAGGTTGCTAGCTAGTTAAGCCAGCTGGCTAACTAGATGGCTATCTAGTTGTCAGCAAGTTAAGTCAGCTGTTTAGCAGGCAGGCTAGCTAGGTGTCTGGCAAGTCAACCCGGCTAACTTAAGTCAGCTGGCTAGCTAGATAGCTAGCTAGTTAGCTAACTATGTCAGCTGGTTAGCTAGTTAAATTGCCAGTTAAGTCAGCTAGTTTAGTCAGCTGGCTAGCCAGCTGGCTAGCTG
>NW_007049107.1:0-448 GCF_000164805.1 Carlito syrichta
GACTCCGACTCAAAAAAAAAAAAAAGAAATAAAGTCTAGGCTGGGCTCAGTGGCTCAGACTGTAATCCCAGCATTTTGGGAGGCCAAGACAAGTGGATTGCCTGAGCCCGCGGGTTCGAGATTAGCCTGGGCAACTTGGCAAGAATTCATCTCTACAATTAATAAAAAATTAGCTAGGCATGGTAGCGCGCACCTGTAGTTCTGGCTACTTGGAAGACTGAGGTGAAAGGATCAGCAGGTAGACACTGGGGTGGCCGTGAGCATGCCACTGCACTCCAGTCTGAATGACAAAGTAAGAATCCAACTCAAGAAAAAAAAAAAAAGAAAGCCTCCTTTCTAAATTTATAAATCATGTGATTTTTAGTTAACATATGAGATAATGTGCCTAACACAGTGATCGAACATAACTGGCATTTCATTATATGGCAGTTCCTCTCCTCCCCACACA
>NW_007049108.1:0-2912 GCF_000164805.1 Carlito syrichta
AGGGTGGGGCCTTGGGTGGAGGGGCGTGGCCTGCAGAGGGAGGAGGGCGGGGCCTGGGAGGAAAGGGTGGGGCCTGTCAAACCATCTGTCCTCTATCTATCATCTATCAATCGATCCATCATCTATCATCTATCAATCCATCTTCCCATCCTCTCTACCTGATCTCTCCATCATTGACCTGTCAATCCATCGATCAATCGATCCTACTGATCGGTCATGTATGTATTCCATCTATCGATCTATCCGTCTACCCATGTATCATTTATCTTGATCTATCCTGTATCGATCCATCGTATCTAGCATCTCTCTATGAATCCATCCATCATCCACCTCTCTGTCTATCGATCGATCAATCATGTATCTGTCCGTCCTGTCTATTTCTCTGTCTACATGTATCCATCACTTATCAATCAAGCAACCACATTTATGTATCATCTTTCTATCATCGATCAATCCATGTATCAACCTATCAACCCATCTATCCTTGCTAACTATCCATCTAATCTACCATCTATCAGTCAATCAATCATCTATCTGTCATCTTTCAATCGATGTATCAATCTCTCCACCCATAGAGCAATCTGTCAATCCGTGTATCCATCTATCAGTCAATCGACCAACCATCTATGTATCTATCATCTATCAATCTGTCAATTCATCTAATCTAACATCTGTCAATCAATCAATCATCTATCATCCGTCAATCCATGGAACAATCGATATCAATCCATGTATCCATCTTTAATTTCGTCTATCTAATCTACCATCTATCAATCTATCATGTATGTATCCATCTTCTTCGATAGAGGTATCAATCTATCAACCCATGTGTCAATCTATCAAGCCATGTATCAATCTATCAATCCATATGTCAATCTATCAACCCATGTATCAATCTATCAACCCATGTATCAATCTATCAATCCATATGTCAATCTATCAACCCATGTATCAATCTATCAATCCATATGTCAATCTATCAATCCATGTATCAATCTATCAACCCATATGTCAATCTATCAACCCACGTATCAATCTATCAACCCACGTATCAATCTATCAATCCATGTATCAATCTATCAACCCATATGTCAATGTATCAACCCATGTATCAATGTATCAACCCATGTATCAATCTATCAACCCATGTATCAATCTATCAACCCATGTGTCAATCTATCAACCCATGTGTCAATCTATCAACCCATGTGTCAATCTATCAACCCATGTGTCAATCTATCAATCCATGTGTCAATCTATCAATCCATGTGTCAATCTATCAATCCATGTGTCAATCTATCAACCCATGTGTCAATCTATCAACCCATGTATCAATCTATCAACCCATATGTCAATCTATCAACCCATATGTCAATCTATCAGCCCATGTATCAATCTATCAGCCCATGTATCAATCTATCAACCCATGTATCAATGTATCAGCCCATGTATCAATGTATCAGCCCATGTATCAATCTATCAATCCATATGTCAATCTATCAACCCATGTATCAATCTATCAATACGTATGTCAATCTATCAACCCATATGTCAATCTATCAGCCCATGTGTCAATGTATCAACCCATGTATCAATCTATCAACCCATGTATCAATCTATCAGCCCATGTATCAATCTATCAGCCCATGTATCAATCTATCAATCCATGTATCAATCAATCAGCCCATGTATCGATCTATCAATACGTATGTCAATCTATCAACCCATATGTCAATCTATCAGCCCATGTATCAATCTATCAACCCATATGTCAATCTATCACTGCATCTATCCATCCTATCCTCTCATCTATCTACCAATCAATGAATCAATCAGTCGTCTGTCTATCATCGATCAATCCATGTATCAATCTATCGAGGCATCTAGCCATCTGATCTATCACCTATCAATCAATCAATCATCCATCTACCCACCTACCTACCTGCCTAATCGATCCATGTCTCCCCCCCGACCTTCCAACCCAGCCACCCATCTATGCGATCGATCGCCCCACCCCCCACCCCTCGGCGACTTCCCGCCCCCCCCCCACCGACCCGAGCCCGAACCCGCTTCCTGCCTCGCCTCGCCCGGCGGGTCCCGGCAGGGTGATTTGCATGCAGGTGCCCGGAGTCTCTTTTTGGGGTGAAGTTTCCTCATTTCGGTACTTTTTGGGCCACTCGGGCGGCCGAAGACGGTTGGGGGATAAAAAAACAAGAAATCTTCCACCCCCTCCCACACACGCACACCTGCTTCTTTTTGTTTGGGGGATTTTTTGTTTTGTTTTTAAGAGCTGGGGTCTTGCTGTCTGGGCCAGGCTGCAGGGCCCGGACCCGATCTGGAGTCCGTCCGCCCTCGCCCTCGGCTAATTTCTTTTTTTTTTTTTTTTTTAAGAGCTGGGGTCTTGCTGTCTGGGCCAGGCTGGAGGGAGTCTGTCCACCCTCGCACTCGGCTAATTTCTTTCTTTTTTTTGTTTTAAGAGCTGGGGTCTTGCTGTCTGGGCCAGGCTGGAGGGAGTCCGTCCACCCTCGCACTCGGCTAATTTTTTTTTTCCTTGAGAGCTGGGGTCTTGCTGTGTGGGCCAGGCTCAAGCGATCCCCCCGCCTCAGCCTGGCAAGCCGCTGGGATTCCATCCGTCCTCGCACTCGGCTCCTTTTTTATTTTTTATGATTTTATTTTCCTCGCACTCGGCTCCTTTTTTATTTTTTTTATTTGTAGTTTTTGTATTTTTAGTTCTGTTTTTATTTCCAGTTTTACGTTTATTTTTATTTTGAAGGCAGATTCTGGCAAGGCCGCCCCCACCGAGTCCTGAACACCACCAAGCCTCCCAAAGTGCTGGGGCGGGGGGCCTAGAAACCGTCTTTTGCACACACGAGTCACCTTTTTTTTTTTTTTTTTTTTTTTTTTTTTTTTTT
>NW_007049108.1:3054-5363 GCF_000164805.1 Carlito syrichta
CGACTGAGGCACGCTCCCGGGGGAGGGGGGGTTTCGGTGGTTCCTGGGGCCGGGTTGGTCACTCGGTGCCCCTTGAAACTCTTTTTAAAAATCTCCCAAGGGGGGTCTTTGAAACCGCCAAAATGGGCTTCCGTGAATATTTTCATTTTATTTTGCTTATTTTGGTGGTTTCCGTGGCTGGAATTGTTTTATTGTTGTTGTTATTATTAATTATTATTATTTGTAGTGAGTCGGGCTTCTTAAAACCCCCAAATGCGGATCCTTGAACCCCAACTGGAGCCTTTGACTTATTTTATTTTTTATTGTTTGGAGTTTGCGTGGCTAGAAAATAATTTTTTTTTAATTTTTTTAAGCACTTTTTTGGGTGGTGAGTGGAGCTTTTACTTATTTTGTTTTATTTTTTGGAGTTTGCATGGCTAGAAATTTTTTCTTTTAATTTTAAGCACTTTTGGGGGTGGTGAGTGGAGATTTTTACTTATTTTGTTTTATTTTTTGGAGTTTGCGTGGCGAGAAAATAATTTTTAAAAATTTTTTAAAGCACTTTTTGGGGTGGTGAGTGGAGCTTTTTACTTATTTTGTTTTATTTTTTGGAGTTTGCATGGCTACACATTTTTTTTAAAAATTGGAAGCACTTTTTTTGGGAGGTGAGTGGAGTTTTTTACGTATCTTGTTTTATTTTTTGGAGTTTGCATGGCGAGAAATTATTTTTAAAAAATTTTTAAGCACTTTTGTGGGGAGCTGAGTGGGGCTTTTCGAAACCCCCACCTGGGCTGTTTTAAACCCAAAGTTGAAGGTTTTTAAAGCCCTCAGAGGGGCCCTGGGACTGATAATAAATCAGTGGGTTTGGGGAGTTTCCGTGGTGAGAATCTTTAAAACCCCAAAGTGGAGCTTTTTCACCCCAAAGTCGGGCCTGTTCGAAACCCCAAGGCGGCACTTTGTCAACCCCCAGAGTTGGGCTTTTTCGCCCCAAAACCAAAGTCAGGCCTTGGATCGACTTTTTAGATTTTTTTTTCTTGCTGTCTCCAAGCCTAGAGTGTTTTTGTTTTAAAAAAATTTGGGGGGGTGATGGGTGAGGGGGGCTTTTTCAGACCCCTTCCCCCAAAACGGGCTCTTTTCAACCCAAAGCTGGGCCTGGAAAAATCCCCAAAAAAAGGCCATCTGGGGGCCATTGGGCTTTTTAAACCCAAAGTTGGCCAACCCGGCTACGTTTTTAATTATTTTTATTATTATTATTATTATTATTATTATTATTGCAGACGGGGGGGTCTGGCTACCTGGGCCCGGGCCGGTTCTCAAAATCCCGGGCTCGAGCTCGATCCTCCCGCCTCGGCCTCCCGAGCCCCGGGGGTGATCTCGAACTTTTTGGGGCGGTGGGGTCTGGCTGCGTTGCCCCGTCGACGTCTTCCCGCGGGAAACCGAACGCGAAAGGCGCCGGCCTGCTGGTGTTCAGTGCCAGTGTGGGGGTGTCTACACCCGGGAATCCGATGCCGCCGTGGAAAAGGGTGCGACCGGGTCCTGGGCCGCCCCCTGCCCCGAGCTCGACGGGCCCAGACAGACAGACCCCGGGGACCGCATTGGCGAATAAATGAATGACTTCCGGGGCGCCCACCCGGCGAGACCCCGACTCAAAACACCGACAAAAGGGAAACGCACAGCACGCCCGGCTCATTTTTTTCCCCGCTTGGCGGGCAGGCGGGGTCTTGCTGTGCGGGCCCGGCGGGGCTCGAACTCCCGGCGTCCTGTGAGCCTCCCGCCTCGGCCTCCCGGCGGCCAGAAAGGGGCGAGGCGCGCCGGGGTGGCGGGGACGCTGGTGTGCGCGGGTCAAAATCACACACTCTGGGGTCAAAATCACACACACCGGGGTCAAAACAACACACATCAGGGTCAAAATCACACACACCGGGGTCAAAATCACACACATCGGGGTCAAAATCACACACACCGGGGTCAAAATAACACACATCGGGTCAAAATAACACACATTAGGGTCAAAATCACACACATTAGGGTCAAAATCACACACACCAGGGTCAAAATCACACACATCGGGGTCAAAATCACACAGATTAGGGTCAAAATAACACCCCTGGGTCAAAATGACACACCCAGGGTCAAAATGACACACACTAGGGCCAAAATCACACACTAGGGCCAAAATCACACACATCAGGGTCAAAATAACACACATCGGGGTCAAAACAACACACATTAGGGTCAAAATCACACACACCAGGGTCAAAATCACACACATCGGGGTCAAAATCACACAGATTAGGGTCAAAATAACACCCCTGGGTCAAAATGACACA
>NW_007049108.1:6349-7389 GCF_000164805.1 Carlito syrichta
CGCGTGACTTTTTTCCTCAAAAAAAAACCCCGTGATTTTTAAAAGTCGGTTTCGGCGTCCCCCGAGCGGTGGAGGGCGATTTTTTGATCCACCCCCCCCCAATTTTACACAAATCCTAATTTTTAAAAAATGCGTAGATTTGTTTTTTGAGGACCTGGGCCCTTCGGAAAATTATTCTTATCAGTCTTATTATTTTTAAATAACATTTTAATGTTTTTATATTATATTTAATGTGACGTAGGCGGGTCTCGAACCCCAGGCCTGCAGCGATCCTCCCGCCTCGGCCTCCCCAGGAGCTGGGGGCCACAGGCACGCACCACCCTGCCTGGCGCGTTTATGATGATGATGATGATTGGTGTTGTTATTACTATTACGATCGCTGCTATTATTATTATTATTATTATTATTAATGGAGGGCTGCGGTCTTGCTATGCGGCCCAGGCGGGTCTCGAACCCGGGCCTGCAGCGATCCGCCCGGCGGACACGCGGCGTCCGTGCCTCCAAGACCCGCCCACCTGTCCACCATTCGTCCATTCATTATTCACCCACCCGTCAATCATCCAGCCGCCCATTCATCATCCACCCACCCGTCAATCATCCAGCCGCCCATTCATCGTCCACCCACCCGTCAATCATCCAGCCGCCCATTCATCGTCCACCCACCCGTCAATCATCCAGCCGCCCATTCATCATCCACCCACCTGTCAGTCATCCACTCGTCCATTCATCTTCCACCCACCTGTCAATCATCCACCCGCCCATTCATCATCCACCCGCCCATTGATCATCCACCCACCTGTCAATCATCCACTCGTCCATTCATCATCCACCCACCCGTCAATCATCCACTCGTCCATTCATCATCCACCCACCTGTCAATCATCCACCCGCCCATTCATCATCCACCCGCCCATTGATCATCCACCCACCCGTCAATCATCCACTCGTCCATTCATCATCCACCCACCTGTCAATCATCCACCCGTCCATTCATCATCCACCCACCCGTCAATCATCCACTCGCCCATTCATCATCCACC
>NW_007049108.1:7788-10407 GCF_000164805.1 Carlito syrichta
TCACCCCCAGAAGGCGCCCCGGACCCCCAGGGCGAAGCCCCCCTGGGAGGAGAAGGGATGGCGGACGCCGCGGGGCCCTGATGGGAGGCGAGTCCGTGGGGGGCTGAGCGGGGGTCTCTGTCTGCCGCTGTCGCGGTGTCTCCTGCGTCTCTGTCTCTCGCCGTGTCTCTCTGCCTCTGTCTCTCTGTCTCTGTGTCTCTGTATCTCTCTGTGTCTCTCTGCCTCTGTCTCTGTGTCTCTGTCTTTGTCTCCCTTGGTCTGTGTCTTTCTGTCTCTGTGTCTCTGTCTCTGTCTCTCGCTGTCTCTCTGTCTTTGTCTCTCTATTTCTGTCTCTCCTCCCTGTCTCTCTCTGTCTCTGCCTGTCTGTCTCTGTCTCTTTTTCTGTCTCCGTGTCTCTCCCTGTCTGTTTCTCTGTCTCTCTTTATCTGTCTCTGTCCGTCTCTGTCTCTCTCTGTGTCTGTATCTGTCTCTGTCTCTCCCTCTTTCTTTTTCTGTCTCTCTCTTTCTCTGTCTCTGTCTCTGTGTCCATCTTTGTCTCTCTGTGTCTCTGTCTCTTTCTCTGTCTTTGTCTCCCTTTGTCTATGTCTTTCTGTCTCTGCATCTCTGTCTCTCTGCCTCTGGCTCTGTGTCTCTCAGTGTCTGTCTGTCTCTGTCTCTCTCTTTGTCTCTCTCTCTCTTTTTTCTGTCTCTTTATTTCTGTCTCTCCTCCCTGTCTCTCTCTGTCTCTGCCTGTCTGTCTCTGTCTCTTTTTCTGTCTCTCTCTCTCTTTCTGTCTCTTTATTTCTGTCTCTGTCTCTCTGTCTCTGTCCATCTCTGTCTCTCTCTGTGTCTCTGTCTCTCCCTCTTTCTCTTTCTATCTCTCTGTTTCTCTGTCTCTCTCTGTGTGACTCTGTCTCCCTCTGTGTCTCGGTCTCTGTTTCTCTTTCTGTCTCTCTTTATCTGTCTCTCTGTGTGTCTCTCTCTGTCTCTGTCTCTCTCTCTGTCTGTCTCTGTGTCTCTCCCTCTCTGTTTCTTGCTCTGTCTCTCTTTTGCTGTCTCTCTGTCCATCTCCGTCTCTCTGTGTCTCTGTCTCTGTTTCTCTTTCTGTCTCTGTCCATCTCCGTCTCTCTCTGTGTCTCTGTCTGCGTCTCTCTCCGTCTCTGTCTCTCCCTGGCAGCCCCAGGACCCCCGCGCTTCCTCGTCACCGACGACCCCCGGCCGCCCGGGCCAGCCTCCCACCCCGTCCCCCGGGACCAGGGAGCTCGGACCCCGGGCCGCGCTCTGGCGGTTTCGAGGGCCCCCTCCCGGCTTCCTGCCCGGGCCTCACGGGGCCGGGTGCCCGCCCAGGAGGGGGAAGCCCGTGTTTTTCCGGCCTCGCTGGGGCGGGTGGGGTCTTGCGACGTGGGCCAGGCTCCTGTGGGCACCTTCATTTTGGGGAGACGGGGTCTGGCTGCCTGGGCCCGGCGGGCCTCGAGCTCCCGGCCTCAGTCACCCCCAGCCTCGGTCCCCCCAAGTGCCGGGAGGACGGACCTGAGCCCCCATAACCCGGTTTGGGGTCCCCCCCCAGGTCTTAAGAGACAGGTGGGGTCTTGCTACGCTGCCCCGGCTGGAGTCGAGAGGTTGCCGGTTCACCCACCCCCCCCGGCCTGTCTATATCCATCCATCTTGTGTGTGTAATCAATGATATCATCCACCTGTCAATCGATCACCTATCGATCCATGAATCCATCAATCAATCATCTATTATCCATCCACCTTGTCTGGGTAATCAATAATATCATCAATCAATCAATCATCTATCTATCATCCCTCCATCTAGTCTATGTAATCAATGATATCATCAATCAATCAATCAATCATCTATCTATCATCCCTCCATCTTGTCTATGTAATCAATGCTATCATCCACCTGTC
Organism: Carlito syrichta; assembly: GCF_000164805.1. Lineage (NCBI taxonomy): Eukaryota > Metazoa > Chordata > Mammalia > Primates > Tarsiidae > Carlito > Carlito syrichta. The sequence goes on from NW_007049108.1 coordinate 9,682, forward strand.
AATCGATCACCTATCGATCCATCCATCCACCCCCCTAGTGTATCATCGATCAATCCAGCAACCATCTATCTTGTCTGTGTAATCAAGGAGACCATCGATCAATCAATCAGTCATCGATCCATCCCTCCATCTTGTCTATTGATCGTCCGTCTTGTCTATCTGTCCTTTGTCTTTACCGATCACGTATCGATCCATCCTCGTTATCAGCTATCTGTCTCTCTATCTGATCTATCGATCCGTCCACCCATCTAATCGATCGCCTATCCATCGGTCCGTCCAGCCACCCTGTGCATCAATCACCTCTATCTATCACCTATCGATCTATCAGTTATCGATCCATCCATCCAATCAGTCAACCGTCTATCGATCCGTCCATCCACCCATCAATCAATCAATCAACCTTCCCGCTACCTGTCAATCAATCAATCAGTCCATCATCTATCTATCGATTAATCAATCACCTACCGATCCATCCATCCACCTATCTGTCTTATCAATCAATCAATCAATCATCTATCGATCCGTCCATCCACCCATCAATCTATCAATCAACCATCCCGCTACCTGTCAATCAATCAATCAGTCCATCATCTATCTGTCGATTAATCAATCACCTACCGATCCATCCATCCACCCATCAATCAATCAATCAATCAATCATCGATGTATCCATCCTGTCTGTCAATCGATCACCGATCAGCCCATCCACCCCCCCGGCCCCGGCCC
>NW_007049108.1:11100-12382 GCF_000164805.1 Carlito syrichta
TCTCGCTGGGCCTGGGGGAGGGGCGTCCGGCCCCCTGGAACTCGCTTGGGAGGGCGGGGGGCGCCCGGGGGCTCGGGGCTTGCCGAGCAGACGGGCCCGCGCAGCAAGACCCCGTCTCTGCCAAATATTTGTGCCCCCCCTCAAGTTTTCATGCTTGCTTTCTCTGTCTCTCCCTGTGTCTCTCTGTCTCTGTCTCTGTCTCTGTCTCTGTCACTCTCTCTCTGTCTCTCTGTCTCTGTCTCTCTCTATCTCTGTTGCTCTGTCTGTCTCTATGTCTCTGTGTCTCTGTCTGTCTCTGTTTCTCTCTCTGTCTCTCTGTGTCTCTCTCCTTTCTGTCTCTCTCTATCTGTCTCTGTTTCTCTCTGTCTCTCAGTCTATCTCTGTCTCTCTGTCTCTCTCTCAGTGTCTCTCTGTCTCTGTCTCTCTGTGTCTCTCTCGTTTCTGTCTCTACCTGTCTCTGTTTCTCTCTGTCTCTGTCTCTCTCAGTCTATCTCTGTCTCTGTCTCTCTCTCAGTGTCTCTCTGTCTCTCTGTGTCTCTCTCCTTTCTGTCTCTATCTGTCTCTGTTTCTCTCTGTCTCTCTCAGTCTATCTCTGTCTCTCTCTCAGTGTCTCTCTGTCTCTGTCTCTCTGTCTCTCTGTGTCTCTCTCCTTTCTGTCTCTATCTGTCTCTGTTTCTCTCTGTCTCTCTCAGTCTATCTGTCTCTCTGTCTCTCAGTGTCTCTCTGTCTCTGTCTCTCTGTCCATCTCTGTCTCTGTTTCTCTCTGTCTCTATCTCTCTGTCTCTCTGTCTCTGTCTCTCTCTCTCAGTGTCTCTCTATTTCTGTCTCTCTCTGTCTCTATCTCTGTGTCTCTTTCTCAGTCTCTCTGTCTCTGTCTCTCTCCCTCTCTCAGTCTCTGTCTCCCTCTGTCTCTCTTTATTTCTGTTTCGATCTCTCTCTCTCTCTATCTCTCTGTCTCTCTGCCGCTCTGTCAGTCTCTCTCTCTGTCTCTGTCTCTGACTCTCTCTGTCTCTGTCTCTGTCTCACTCCCTGTCTCTCTCTGTCTCTCTCTCAGTCTCTCTCTGTCTATCTCTGTCTCTGTGTCTCTGTCTCTGTCTATCTCTCTGTCTCTCTCAGTCTCTCCATGTCTCTCTGTCTCTGTCTGGCTCCTCTTTAAGATTTTCGTAGAGGTGGGGTCTGGCTAGGCTGCCCCGGCGGGTCTCGAACTCACGGCCTCGCACCAGCACGTCCAGCTCCTTTTTTAGTTTTTTTTTTTTTTTTAAAGAAATGGGGGTTTGCTAGG
>NW_007049108.1:12631-24151 GCF_000164805.1 Carlito syrichta
TGGGGTGGCTGACACGAGTCAATCCACCATTTTGGGAGGCCGAAGGGAGAGGATGGCTGGAAGCCGGGAGTTCGAGACCGGCCTGGGCCACATAGCCAGACCCCCATCTCAATAATAATAATAATAATAATAACAATAACATCAATAACGATAATAACAAAATATAAATGGGCCGGTGGTGGTGGTGGTGGCCGGGATGGGCTCACCCCGGTCATCCCAGCCTTTTGGGAGGCCGAGGCGGGAGGCTCGTCCGAGGCCGGGAGTTCGAGACCCGCCGGGCCCACATAGCCAGACCCCCTCTGTACCAAAAACGTTTCGCGTTCCGGTCGGGCGCGGAGGTTCTCGGGCCTTGAAAATCTCTCTTCCTTCTCCTCCGGGGCCCGGTTCTAGAAGAATTCGGGCCGGGGAGCGTCTGGCCTGGGCTCCCTGACCTCTCAGGACCGGGCCGTGTGCTCCGTCGGCGGCTGGTCTGACCCCTCGGCCGCCTCTCGAGGAAGAAACCGTCTCCTGGTCCTTCCTGCCTCTCGCCAAGATAACACACACCTGGGTCAAAATAACACACGCTGGGGTCAAAATAACACACACGAGGGTCAAAGTAACACATGTGAGGGTCAAAATAACACACACTCGGGTGAAAATAACATGCTTGGGTCAGAATGACACACATTAGAGTCAAAGTAACACACACGAGGGTCAAAATGACACACATTGGGGTCAAAGTAACACACGCTGGGTCAAAGTAACACACACGAGGGTCAAAATGACACACATTGGGGTCAAAGTAACACACACGGGGTCAAAGTAACACACACGAGGGTCAAAATGACACACATTGGGGTCAAAGTAACACACACTGGGTCAAAGTAACACACACGAGGGTCAAAATGACACACATTGGGGTCAAACTAACACGCAGTTAGGTCAAAATAACACACACTCGGGTCAAAATAACACATGTGAGGCTCAAAATAACACACGCTTGGGTCAAAATAACACGCGTTGGGGTCAAAATAACACGCGTTTAGGTCAAAATCACACACGCTAGGGTCAAAGGAACACGTTACAGCCAAATAACACACGCTAGGGTCTAAACGCACACATAGGTCACAATAACACACGGGGTCAAAATAACATGCATTCAGGTCAAAATAACACACACTAGGGTCCAAGTAACACGTTAGGGTCAAATAACACCCCTGGCTCAAAATAACACATGTGAGGGTCACAATAACACACACTCGGGTGAAAATAACATACACTGGGGTCTTGCTATGTGGCCCCGTCTGAAGGGCAGAGAAAGATTTCTAGGTTTTTACTTATTATTATTATTATTATTATTGAGTTGTGGTCAAAATAACCCACACAAGGGTCAAAATAACACACACAAGAGTCAAAATAACCCACATATGAGGGTCAAAATAACACACATTAGGGTCAAAGTAACACACACTGGGTCAAAGTAACACACACAAGGGTCAAAATGACACCCGTTGGGGTCAAAATAACACGGATTTAGGTCAAAATAACACACACTAGGGTCAAAGTAACACATGTTAGGGTCAAATAACAGCCCTGGCTCAAAATAACACATGTGAGGGTCAAAATAACACACATTAGGGTCAAAATAACACACGTTAGGGTCAAAATAACACGTTAGGGTCTAAATAACACACACAAGTGTCAAAATAACAGACACGACGGTCAAAGTAACACCATGATCGAAATAACACACAATAGGGCTAAAATAACACACCCAAGGGTTAGAATAACACACCAGGGTCACACTAGGGTCAAAATAACACAGGGGGTCACAGTAACACACACTAGGGTGAAAATAACACATGCTTGGGTCAAAATAACACACGTTAGGGTCAAAATGGCGAACATTAGAGTCAAAAGAGCACATATGAGGGTCAAAATAACACACACTAGGGTCAAAATAACACAGGCTTGGGTCAAAACAACAAATCCAAGGGTCAAAATAACACATGCCAGGGTCAAAAAAATCAAACATTAGAGTCAAACTAGCACATACTAGGGTCAAAATAACACACATGAGAGTCAAAATAACACACACAAGGCTCAAAATAATGCATGTAAGCGTCAAAATAACACACGCAAGAATCGAAATAACACAAGTTAGGGTCAAAGTCACACACACTAGTTTCAAAATAACACAGGTTTGGGTTAAAAAACACACGCAAGGGTCAAAATAACCCACACAAGAGTCAAAATAACCCACACAAGGGTCAAAATAACCCACACAGGGGTCAAAATAACACACACAGGGGTCAAAATAACCCACACAAGGGTCAAAATTACCCACACAAGGGTCAAAATAACCCACACAAGGGTCAAAATAACCCACACAAGGGTCAAAATAACCCACACAAGGGTCAAAATAACCCACACAAGGGTCAAAATAACACACACAGGGGTCAAAATAACCCACACGAGGGTCAAAATAACGCACACGAGGGTCAAAATAACCCACACGAGGGTCAAAATAACACACACAGGGGTCAAAATAACCCACACAGGGGTCAAAATAACCCACACAAGAGTCAAAATAACACACACCACGGTCAAAATCACCCACACGGGGGCCGAAATTTCACACACCGGGTTCAAATCACCCCAGGATCGAAATCCCCCCCAGGAGCGTCCACATCCCACCCCTCCCCCCATCCATCCACTCAGAGAAAAGCAAAAGCCACAGGTGGGGCGAGACGTGCGGCCCTCGCCGGGTTGTGTTGGCGGGTTGTGCATTTCCGCCCTGCCTCTGGATCTCGGCGTTTTATCTGATTTTCTCAACACCTGCTCTGTTCGTCCTCGCGCAGGAAACCATTTCTGTTTATGTCTTTTTTTTTTTTGAACTGGGGTCTTGCTGTGCGGGCCAGGCTCGTCTGGAACTCCCGGCCTCAAGCTATCCGCCCACCTGTCCGTATCAGCCTCGCGGTTTCACTCAGGGGAGGGTCAAAATAACACAAACCAGAGTAACGTCACGCACCTTGGTCAACATCACACACGTCAGGGTCGAAATAATACAGGCTAGGATCAAAATTACACACATTAGGGTCCAAATAACACATACAAGGGTCAAAATAACACACGCGGTCAAAATAATGCCCCCTGGGTCAAAATGACACACACTGGCGGCAAAGTAACACATATTAGGGCAGAATAACACACGCTAGGGTCAAAACACACACACGCAGGTCAAAATAACACACGTTAGGTCAAAATAACACACACAAGGGTCTAAATAACACACACAAGCGTCAAAATAACACACGTAAGCGTCAAAATAACACACAAAAGAGTCAAAATAACCCACACAAGGGTCAAAATAACACACACAAGAGTCAAAATAACACATACAAGGGTCAAAATAACAGATGCAAGGGTCAAAATAACACACACAACGGTCAAAATAACACACGTAAAGGATCAACATAACACACCCAAGGGTTAAATAACACATACAAGGGTCAAAATAACACACGCTGGGACAAAAATAACACACGAAAGAGTCAAAATAACACACACAAGGGTCAAAACAACACACAAAAGAATCAAAATAACACACGAGGGTCAAAATAACACACACATGTGTCAAAATAATACAGAAAAGAGTCAAAATAACACACACAAGGGTCAAAATAACACACGCAAGGGTCAAAATAACACACGCAAGTGTCAAAATAACACACGCCGGGTCAAAATAACACACACAAGGGTCAAAAAAATACACAAAAGAGTCAAAATAACACACACAAGGGTCAAAATAACACACGCCAGGGTCAAAATAACACACGCTGGGTCAAAATAACACACACAAGGGTAAAAAAAAAACCCACAAAAGAGTCCAAATTACACACACAAGGGTCAAAATAACACACAAAAGAGTCAAAATAACACACACGGTCAAAATAATGCCCCCTGGGTCAAAATGACACAGAGGAGACAGACAGAGAGAGGCAGACAGAGAGACAGAGAGAGAAAGAGACAGAGAGACAGAGACACAGAGACAGAGAGAGACAGAGAGAGAGAGGCAGATATAGAGAGACAGAGAGAGAAAGAGACAGAGAGAGGCAGAGACAGAGAGACAGAGAGAGACAGAGAGAAAGAGACAGACAGAGACAGAGAGAGACAGGAGAGAGAGAGACAGAGAGAAAAAGAGACAGAGACAGAAGAGACAGACAAAGAGACAGACAGAGAGAGGCAGACAGAGAGACAGAGACAGAGAGACAGAGAGAGACAGGGGAGAGAGAGACAGAGAGACGAAGACAGAGAGACAGAAAAGTGTGAAAATAACACACACAAGGGCCAAAATAACACACGCTGGGTCAAAATAACAGATGCAAGGGTCAAAATAACACACACAATGGTGAAAATAACACACGTAAAGGGTCAAAGTAATACAGAAAAGAGTCAAAATAACACACATAAGGATCAAAATAGCACAGACTAGGGTCACAGTAACACACACTAGGGCCAAAATGACACTGGGGCAAAAATAACACACACAAGGGTCAAGATAATATACACAAGGGTCAAAATAACACACACAAGCGTCAAAACAACACACAAAAGAGTCAGAACAACACACAGTGGGTCAAAATAACACACGTGAGTGTCAAAATAATACAGAAAAGAATCAAAACAACACACACAAGTGTCAACATAACACACAAAAGGGTCAAAGGAACGCACGTAAGTGTCAAAAGTAACACACCAAAGAGTCCAAACAACACACACAAGGGACAAAATAACCCACGCTGGGCCAAAATAACACATGCAAGTGTCAAAATAAGACAGAAAAGAGAGAAAATAACACAGACAAGGGTCAAAATAACAGATGTAAGTGTCAAAACAACACACAAAAGAGTCAAAATAACACACACAAGGGCCAAAATAACACACGCTGGGTCAAAATAACAGATGCAAGAGTCAACATAACACACACAATGGTCAAAATAACACACGTAAGTGTCAAAATAATACAGAAAAGAATCAAAACAACACACACAAGTGTCAAAATAACACACACAAGGGTCAAAAATAACACACACAAGCGTCACAACAACACACAAAACAGTCAAAACAACACACACACTGGGTCAAAATAACACACAAAAGGGTCAAAGGAACACATGTGTCAAAAATAACACACCAAAGAGTCCAAACAACACACACAAGGGACAAAATAACCCACGCTGGGCCAAAATAACACACGCCAGCGTCAACATAAGACAGAAAAGAGTCAACATAACACACACCAGGGTCCAAATCACTCACGTGAGGGTCCAATAAGCCCCCCGGGGTCGATGTCAGGTCAACCATGGTGGGAGACTCTCTCCGTTCTGGGGTCGGGCACGTGACTCAGGTGGACGCTTTTCAGCATCCTGTCGGGTCTGAGGTCCAGGTGGAGGCTTTTGACTATCGTGTTGGGTCTGAGATCCAGGTGACGCTTTTCCCTATGGTGGAGGGTCTGAGATCCAGGTAGACACGTTTCTTGATCGTGTCAGGTCTGAGATCCAGGTAGACGCTTTTCACTATGGTGGAGGGTCTGAGATCCAGGTAGACAGGTTTCTTGATCGTGTAAGGTCTCAGATCCAGGTAGATGCTTTTTATTATGGTGGAGGGTCTGAGATCCAGGTAGACACGTTTCATGATCCTGTAAGGTCTGAGATCCAGGTAGACTTTTTTTTTTAATCATGGAGGGCCTGAGATTCACGTAGACCCTTTTCGTGATCGCGGAGGGTACGTGATCCAGGTAGACGCTTTTTTAATCAGGTAAGGTCTGAGATCCAGGTAGACGCTTTTCACTATGGTGTAGGGTCTGAGATCCAGGTGGACACGTTTCTTGATCGTGTAAGGTCTCAGATCCAGGTAGATGCTTTTTATTATGGTGGAGGGTCTGAGATCCAGGTAGACACGTTTCATGATCCTGTAAGGTCTGAGATCCAGGTAGACATTCTTTTAATCATGGAGGGCCTGAGATTCATGTACACCCTTTTCGTGAACGCGGAGGGTACGTGATCCAGGTAGACGCTTTTTTAATCAGGTAAGGTCTGAGATCCAGGTAGATGCTTTTTATTATGGTGGAGGGTCTGAGATCCAGGTAGACACGTTTCTTGATCGTGTAAGGTCTCAGATCCAGGTAGATGCTTTTTATTATGGTGTAGGGTCTGAGATCCAGGTAGATGCTTTTTATTATGGTGGAGGGTCTGAGATCCAGGTAGACACGTTTCATCATCCTGTAAGGTCTGAGATCCAGGTAGACTTTTTTTTTTAATCATGGAGGGCCTGAGATTCACGTAGACCCTTTTCGTGATGGCAGAGGGTACGTGATCTGGGTAGACGCTTTTTTATCAGGTAAGGTCTGAGATCCAGGTAGATGCTTTTCATTATGGTGTAGGGTCTGAGATCCAGGTGGACGCGTTGCATTATCCTGTAAGGTCTGAGACCCAGGTAGATGCTTTTTATTATGGTGGAGGGTCTGAGATTCAGGTGGACACGTTTCTTGATCGTGTAAGGTCTCAGATCCAGGTAGATGCTTTTCATTATGGCGTAGGGTCTGAGATCCAGGTAGACACGTTTCATGATCCTGTAAGGTCTGAGATCCAGGTAGACTTTTTTTTTTAATCATGGAGGGCCTGAGATTCACGTAGACCCTTTTCGTGATCGTGGGGGGTACGTGATCCGGGTAGACGCTTTTTTATCAGGTAAGGTCTGAGATCCAGGTAGACGCTTTTCACTATGGGATAGGGTCTGAGATCCAGATAGACGCGTTTCAGGATCATGCAGGGTCTGAGTTTCAGAGACAGAGAGAGACAGAGAGAGTCAGAGGTAGAGAGAGACCACAGAGAGGAAGAGAGACAGAGACACAGAGAGACAGAGAGACAGAGACAGAGGAAGACAGAGATAGGGAGAGACAGAGAGAGAGATGGAGAGAGATCTAGGGAGACCGAGAGAGACACAGAGACACAGAGAGAGACCCCAGAGAGAAAGAGACACAGTGACAGAGAGAGACACAGAGAGACAGAGAGAGAGAGACAGAGGAAGACAGAGATAGGGAGAGACAGAGAGAGAGATGGAGAGAGATCTAGGGAGACCGAGAGAGACACAGAGACACAGAGAGAGACCACAGAAAGAGACATAGTGACAGAGAGAGACAGAGACAGACAGACAGAGATAGGGAGAGACAGAGAGAGAGAGATGGAGAGAGATCTAGGGAGACCGAGAGAGACACAGAGTCAAAGAGAGAGACCACAGAGAGACAGAGACAGAGAGAGATGGAGACAGAGACAGAGAGATAGAGACAGAGGAAGACAGACAGAGATAGGGAGAGACAGAGAGAGATATGGAGAGAGATCTAGGGAGACCGAGAGAGACACAGAGACAAAGAGAGAGACCACAGAGAGAAAGAGACACAGTGACAGAGAGAGACAGACAGACAGAGATAGGGAGAGACAGAGAGAGAGATGGAGAGAGACCTAGGGAGACTGAGAGAGACACAGAGACACAGAGAGAGACCATAGAGAGAAAGAGACACAGAGATACAGAGACAGAGAGAGACAGACAGACAGAGATAGGGAGAGACAGAGAGAGAGATGGAGAGAGATCTAGGGAGACCAAGAGAGACACAGAGACACAGAGAGAGACCCCAGAGAGACAGAGACAGAGAGACGGAGACAGAGAGACAGAGGAAGACAGACAGAGATAGGGAGAGACAGAGAGAGAGATGGAGAGAGACCTAGGGACACAGAGACAGAGACACAGAGAGAGACCACAGAGAGAAAGAGACACAGTGACAGAGAGAGAGAGACAGAGAGAGAGAGAGACAGAGGAAGACAGAGATAGGGAGAGACAGAGAGAGAGATGGAGAGAGATCTAGGGAGACCGACAGAGACACAGAGACAAAGAGAGAGACCCCAGAGAGACAGAGACAGAGAGAGACAGAGAGAGATGGAGACAGAGACAGAGAGACAGAGAGACAGAGACAGAGGAAGACAGGCAGAGATAGGGAGAGACAGAGAGAGAGATGGAGAGAGATCTAGAGAGACCGAGAGAGAGACAGAGACACAGAGAGAGACCACAGAGAGAAAGAGAGACAGAGACAGAAACAGGAAGAGACAGAAAGCGGCCAAAGTTGGAGCTTCACGGCCTGAGGAATTTTTTTTTAATTTGGGTGGGACTTGGGGGGCATCTCTGCACCCTCAGAAACCCAGGCCTTCCCCGGAGCCTGGCGTCCTGTCCCGGCTTCATCTATTAGAACTTTTTTTTTTGGTCATTTTTTTTTTTTGGAGTTGGGGTCTTGCTGGATGGGCCTTTATTCTATGTATTTATTTGTGCATTTATTTATTTTCTGAGTTGGGGCTCTCGGCGTGTGGGCCTTGATTTTATTTTATTGGGACTTGGGGTCTCACTGGGTGGGTCCTCATTTTATGTATTTACTTAGCTAGTTAGTTATTTAGTTATTTATGTTGAGCTGGGGTCTCACTGTGTGGGCCAGTCTGGAGGAAGCCTCAGCGCTATGGATCACCCGACTATTTTTTCTTTTTCTTTTTTGTTTTTTTTTTTTGAGTTGGGGTCTCACTGTGTGGGCCAGTCTGGAGGAAGCCCAAGCGCTATGGATCACCTGACTTTTTTTCTTTTTTTTTTTTTCTCTTTGAGTTGGGATCTCACTGTGTGGGCCCGGCTAACTTTTTTGTTTTTATTGTTTTGGCAGACACGGGGTCTTGCGGTGTGGTCCGGGCCGGTCCCGAACTCCCGGACCTGAACGATCTCCCCGCCTCGGCCTCCCAAAGTGCGGGGAGCACAGGCGTGCACCACCACGCCCGGCTCCGCTCAGGATCACGTCACCGAATGACTCTGTTGGGTGATTTCCACACAATCCCACAAGGCTGTGCGACGTGTAAGGAATGACATACAACATGCAAATCACACGTCACACATGCTATCACGGGTAATAGCCAATCTTCTTGCACGTTATTTACATACTAATCATTTTTTTTCTTTTTTTTCCTTTTTTTTTATTTTAAAGACGATTCAGGGTCAGGTAGGCACATGTTCCCCCGCTGATAGGCACCTTACTATATCATGCATGTAGTGTGATATAACATATTGCCTGTAACATGTGGCGACCGGTAAAGCGGTCATACGTGGTGCAGATACCTGTCACATGTGCTCAAATACATGGATGCCATCCACGCAGCATGTGGGTTGGGCATTGAACACACGCATGCACGACACGTCACATATGCATATGTCATGCATATAATGACAGGTTTTATAGCATGTTATATTATATCCTATTTGCCACTATGATATATGACATGTTATTACTCATGCCATGTATGACATATTTGACATATTTTAATATATCCCATATTCACTGTGATACGATACATCATGTTTAGAACATGCTGCCATATGTAACGCACTCATACATGTTATACAGAGGAGTCGCGTGTGCTAAAATACATGTAAGCAACCCATGCCACGTATCTCTTGTGCATATGACAATGCCGGCAGCATACATGCTATATGCACATATACTATGCGTGTAATTATAGGTCACATATGTGCGTGTGATTATATAGGGCACATAATAAAACCATACAGGTCAGGCATTACCGTACATATTCTTATATCCTGTATGATAACACATGATCTATTGGATGTGACAATGTCATACCTAACAGATCATGATGCATGCTGCTATAATACTAGATATATTATTATATAATATTATTAATTATATATTATATTATATTATTTTATATTATATTATTTTATACTATATTATATTATATATTATATATTATATGTTATATATTATATATTATATATTATTATAATATTATTAATTCATATATTATATTATATTATTATAATACTATACTATATTATGTATTATATACTATTATATATTATATATTATAATATATCATATATTATATAATTATTATATTATATTATTATATATTATATATTATATATAATACTATAATACTATATATTATGACTCATGCACTATATGACATATGCGACATTTTCATACGTCATATATTTAGTGTCATACAATACATAGTTTATAGCATGTTGCCATACGCAACGTACTCGTGCATGTTATATGTAGGTGTCACATGTGCTGAAATGCACAGCCGCAACCCCTGCGATGCATATCTTGTGCATGGAGCAATGCATGCCGCATACATAATACATGCACATCTCCTATGCATATAACTATAAATATTACGTGCACGCATGCAGTATAATGACATAAGTCAGACATCCCCCTACATCTTGCTATATCATGTATGTACATAACATGCACGGTACGTTGCATGCCACCGTGTCGTACCCAACAGGTCGTAATGCGTGCCGTGCTACAGTATATCATAGGATAGTGTTATCATGTCGCACTGAAGCTACCACATGATACATCATGTATGTACATAACATGCACGCACTGACGATATGATATAACATGATACATTATGATGTAATCATATAATATAGCATTATGATGTTATGTTGTATCACATTTCTATATTATTATAACCATCATATCATATTATATTGCATCATGTAACATTATAATGTTATGTTATATTACATTTCTATATTATTATAACCATCATATCATATTATATTGCATCATGTAACATTATGATGTTGTTATATTACATTTCTATATCATTATAACCGTAATATCATATTATATTGCATCATGTCATTTATGCAATTGCAATGTATCGCATAGCATTATTTATGCCACATAGGACATAGTTTAACATATGGTCTATTCAGCGTCATGCCACCTCAAATGGAGTATCTGCTTTTGATGTACCCTCTATTTAGTCTGATTTTGATATACCCTATATTTTATATATATTGCATATAACCTGCTGCAACACGTCACGTACTCATGCATGGCACACATCGATGTCACATGTGCTAAAATACACAGACGCAATCCATGCAGCATGTGGTGGGCATATAACACATGCATGCAGCATGCGCAATACATGCACATCTACGATGCCGGTAATTATAAACACGACAAGCATGCATGCAATATCGTGACCCAGGTCAGACACCACCCCACCCAGGGTTATCGTGTGCATGGACCTAACGCGGCACGGTATATTGCATGTCCCCGTGTCATGCCCAATAGGTCATCAAGCATGCTACGCTCTCCTACAAAATCCCGCGCCTCTGGGAGGCGGAGGGGAGTGGATGGCCTGAGCCCGCGGGTTCGAGACCCGCCTGGGCAGCGAGACCTCGTCTCTACAATCAATCAAAAAATCAGCCGGGCATGGTAGCGCGCGCCTGTCGTTCCAGCTACTGGAAGGCTGAGGTGGAAGGATCGCCGGGGTCCAGCAGGTCGAGGCTGCGGTGGCCGGGGTCCAGTCGGAGCGGCCGAGTGAGACTCCGACTCAGAAAAAAAAAAATAAAATAAAATAAATAAAATCTCATACAATAACATACGGACAGCACAGAAGA
>NW_007049109.1:0-446 GCF_000164805.1 Carlito syrichta
AGCCAACTAATTAGCTGTCCTGTTGGACTGTGAGCAAGTCAATGAGTTAGTTGAACTTTTCGTTGGTGAGTGAGCCGTTTAGTATGCTGACTGGTTGGTATGTAAGGGAGCAGACTAGTTAGCTGACCTGATGGAAAGTGAGTGAGACCACTAGTTAGCTGACCAGCTTGCTGAGTTGCTAGCCCACTAGTTAGCTAAGTAATTAGCTGATTTGATAGCTGTCTTAACTAGATAACTGACTAGCTAGCTGGTTATCTAGCTGATGTAACTAGCTAGAAAACAAACTATATACCTGTCTATCTAGCTGACATAACTAACTAGCTAAGTGGCAAGTTAACTGGCTAGCTTACTTAACTATTGAGCTGATTAGTTAGCTAACTAGATAGCTGACTGAAATAGCTAGTTGACAAGCAACCTGACTACCTAGCTGACTTAAATAGTTAACT
>NW_007049110.1:0-444 GCF_000164805.1 Carlito syrichta
TATTCCATTCCATTGTGTACCTTTCCACTCCATTCCTCTCCATTCAATTTTCTTCCACTCCATTCCTATCCATTCCATTACTCTCCATACCATTCCTCTTCATTCCAATGCACTCCATTTCATTCCATTCTCTCCATTTCTTTCCAATCAATTCCATTGCATTCCATTCCTCTCCATTCAATTTCTCTCCATTCCTTCCTCTCGATTTCATTCCATTCCATTTCATTCAATTCCATTCCATTCCACTCCATTCCATTCCTCAGCATTCCATTCCATTCCTCTGGATTCCTTTCCATTCCATTCCTTGCCATTCCATTCCTTTCTTTTCTATTTCTCTTGCTTCCAATTTCATTACACTCAATTACATTCCTCTCCTTTTTTTCCTCTCCAATCCATTCATTCCATTCCATTCCTCTTTCTTTCCCTTCATTCCACTCTTGTGGA
>NW_007049111.1:0-615 GCF_000164805.1 Carlito syrichta
AGCCAACTGACTTAACGAGGTGATTTAACTAGCTATTCAGCTGGTTAGTTACCTGACTTACATCTATGATTAATGAGCTAGAGAGCTCGCCAGTCAGGTGACTACACTAGCTGACTTAACTAGATATTCAGTTAGATAGTCAGCTGACTTAACTAAATACCTTAGTTAGCTAGCCAGCTGTCTAGCCAACTCACTTAATTAGGTTACTAACTAGTCAGCTAGCTGGCTAGTCAGCTGACTTAACTAGCTGTTTTAACTAGCTGGCCTGATTTCTAGCCTGTTGAATTAACTAGCTTGCCACATCGATAGCCAGCTGACTATCCAGCTGAATTAACTAGGTGACTTATCTAGATAGCCAGCTGTCTAGTCAGCTGACTTAACTAGCAGGCTACCTAGGGAGCCAGATGGCTAGTCAGCTGACTTAACTAGGTGAACTCAACCAGTTAGACAGCTGGTTAGCCAGCTGACTAAACCAGTTGACATTACTAGCTGGCCAGCTCTTTATCCAAATAACTTAATTTCCTAGCTACCTAACTATCCAGCAGCCCAGCCAGAAAACTTAACAGCTGACTTAATGAAGTAGATAGCTGGCTAGTCAGCAGACTTAATTAGCTA
>NW_007049112.1:0-443 GCF_000164805.1 Carlito syrichta
AGCTAATGGGTTAAGTCAGCAGGTAGAGTCAGGTAGTTAGTTAGTCAACTAATTGGTTAAATCAGTTGATTGAGTCAGCTAGCTAGCTAGTTAGCAAATGGGTTGAGTAAGCTGATTGAGTAGGCTAGCTAGAAAGTTAGCTAACGAGTTAAGTCAGCTGGACGAGTCAGCTAGCTAGTTAGTTAGCTAAAGAGTTAAGTCAGCTGGTGGAGTCAGCTAGCTAGTTCATTAACTAATGAGTTAAGTCAGATGATTAAATCAGCTAGCTAGCACGTTAAATAACGAGTAAGCTAACTAGTTAGCTCACTAGCCGACTCCAGTTAGCTGGTTAAATCACCTAGCTAGATAGGCAGCTAACTATTTAAGTCAGCTTGTTAGATAGGTAGTTACCTGGATAGCATACAATTTAAGTCAGCCAGCTAGCCAGATAGCTAGTTAGTTAA
>NW_007049113.1:0-917 GCF_000164805.1 Carlito syrichta
GCTAGTTAGTAGGCTGGTTAGCCAACTGGCTAGCTAGATGGCTGGCAAGTTAAGATGGCTGGTTAGCAGACTGATCTGGTAGGTGGCTAGCTAGTCATGAAGATGGCAGGCTAGTCAGCTTGCTAGTCAGCTAGCTAGTTAAGTCAGCTAGATCAGCAGCTAGCTTCAGATAGATCCTTAAGTCAGCAAGCCAGCTAATTAGCCATCTGGCAAGCTAGTTAAGTAACCTAGTTAAGTCAGCTTCCTAGACAGCTGGCTAGATAGGTAGCTAGCTAGTTATATCAGCTGTCCAGCCAGCTTGCTAGCTATTTAAGTCAGCTAGTTTAGTCACTTGGCTTGCCAGCTGGCTAACAGTTTAAGTCAACTAGTTAATTCAGCTGGCTTCCCAGTTGCCTACATATGTAGCTAGCTAGTGTTGTCAGCTAGTTATGTCTGCTGGCAATACAGCTGGCTAACTAGTTAAGTCAGCTAGTTGAGTCTGCTGGCTAATCAGCTGGCTAGTTGGTTAAGACAGCTAATTAATTAAAGTGGCTAGCCAACTGGCTAGCTAGGACACTTGCTAGTTTCTTCAGCTTACTAACCAGTTGGCTATCTGGTTAAGTCAACTCGTTAAGTCAGCTGCCTAGCCACCTGGCTAGTTAGGTAGGTAGATAATTAAGTCAGCTGGCAAGTCGGATGACCACCTAGTTATGTCCGCAAGTTATGTGAGCTGGCTTGAGGGATGGCTAGCTAGGTGGCTGGCAAGTTAAATCGTCTCGTTAGCAGGCATTTCAGGTAGGTGGACAACTACTAAAAATTGTTGGCTAGCCAGATGACCAGAAGGGTGGCTTGCTAGTTAAGCGGCTGGATATTCGACGGTTCAGTCAGCAGTTTGACTAATTAAGCCTGCTGGCTAGCCAGCTGGCCAGCTCACTAGC
>NW_007049114.1:0-442 GCF_000164805.1 Carlito syrichta
GGAAGGAAGGAAGGAAGGAAGGAAGGAAGGAAGGAAGGAAGGAAGGAAGGGAAGGAGGGATGGGAAGAAAGAAAGAAAGAAAGAGAGAAGAAAGAAAGAAAAAGAAAGAGAGAGAGAGAGAGAGAGAAAGAAAGAGAGAAAGAAAGAAATAGAAAAGAAAGAAAAAGAAAGAAAGAAATAGAAAAAAAGAAAGAAAGAAAGAATATGTATACAAACAACCTTTGAAGACAGGGAATTTTAGCCTGGAAGCCAACACTGAGGTCCAACCAGTCAGGGGCAGCCCTGGCAAAGTAAAAATCCTCCAGGCAGACCTCCTTCCACATCATCAGGGATGAGGTTTCCCAAAAGTACTACATCCATATAAAACATTGCAGTGGGAGTCCTTCTGGGTCCTTTCTCTCTTCTTTCTGAATAGGAGTCTTTCTGTTTTCTAAAGAAGTCC
>NW_007049115.1:0-441 GCF_000164805.1 Carlito syrichta
ATCTAGCTAGGTAGCTAGGTAGTTATTTCAGCTAGTAAATTCAGCTGCCTAGCTAGATAGTTAGCTAGTTAAGTCAGCTAGTTAAGCCAGCTGGCTAGCTAATTAAATCAGCTAGTTAAGTCACCTGACTAGCCAGCTGCTTAGCTGGGTAACTAGCTAGTTAATTCAGCTGGCTAGCCAGCTGGCTAGCTAGTTAAGTCACTTAGTCAACTCAGCTCGCTAGTCAACTGGTTAGTTAGGTAGCTAGGTAGTTAAATCAACTGGTAAATCAGCAGAATATGCAGGTAGCTATCTAATTAATTCAGCTGGTTAGCCACCTGGCTAGCTAGAGTTGTCTGCTAGTTAAGTCAGCTGGCTAGCCAGCTGGCTAAATATTTATGCCAACTAGTTGGTAAAGTCAACTAGTTAATTCAAGTGGCTAGCCAACTGGCTAGCTAGGGA
>NW_007049116.1:0-548 GCF_000164805.1 Carlito syrichta
ATGGAGAGGAATGGAATCGAATGGAGCAGAATGGAATTGAATGGAATGGAAAGGAAAGGAAAGGAGAAAGATGGAATGTCATAGAATGAAGAGGAAAAGGAATGGAATGGAATGGAAAGGAGAGGAATGTAATGCAATGGAGGGGAATGGAATGGAGAGGAATGGATTCGAATGGAATGGAGATGATGGAATACAAGGGAATGGGAAAGAATGAATTATAATTGAAGGGAATGGAATGGAATTGAATGGATATGAATGGAACGGTATGAATGGAATGAAGAGGAATGTAATGGTATGGAGTGGAGTGGAATGAAATGCAGTGGAATGAAATTGATTGGAATCTAATGGAGAGGAACGGAATGGAATGGAATGGAGAGGAATGGAATGGAATGGAATGGAAGGGAATGGAATGGAATGAAGAGGAATGGAATGGAGAGGAAAGTAATGGAACAGAATGGAATAGAAGGGAGAGGAATGGAATGGGTTGGAATCGAGGGAATGGAATGGAGAGGAAAGGAATGGAAACGAATGGAATGGAATGGAATGGA
>NW_007049117.1:0-516 GCF_000164805.1 Carlito syrichta
CGCCCGGCTGATTTTTTTATTTATTGCAGAGATGAGGTCTCGCTGCCCAGGCGGGTCGGAACCCACGGGCTCAGGCAATCCACTCACCTCAGCCTCCCAAAGGCGTGGAATTACAGGCTGAGCCACCGAGCCCAGCTTTTTTTTTTTTTAATCAATACTTTTTATTATGATATTGTGGGGTACAGTTAAGGGTCAGGTATACAAATAAGCTTCATTCAGGCACCCTTGTTGATAAGAGGTGTCTCCCCAAGGGATTTGATTTCTGATTGGCTTCTTCTTCCCTGTGAATGGGTCATCATGTGATCAAGATGAATTGCTGTGAGATGAAAAGTAGTCTTTATGGAAAATTGGAGAGAGCCATTTATAATATAAACTTGTTATAAATGATAGCGCAGCCAGGCTCAATGGCTCAGCCTGTAATCCTGCGATTTGGGAGGCTGAGGTGAGTGGATTGCATGAGCCCGCAGGTTCGAGACCCGCCTGGGTAACTTGGTGAGACCTCATCTCTACAATAAA
>NW_007049118.1:0-437 GCF_000164805.1 Carlito syrichta
CTAATTGACAGTACTAGCTGAAATAACTAGCCAGACAGCTGTCTAGCCATCTGAATTAACCAGCTTTTAAACTAGCTGTCTAGGTGACTAGCCAACTGACTTAAGTATGTGACTTAACTAGCTAGCCAGCTGGATAGTCAGCTGAGTTAACTAGTTGATTAACAATTTAGGCAGCTTGCCAGTCAGTTGACAAAACTAGCTGGCATTACTAGTTATCCAGCTGGCTAGCCAGTTGACTTAACTAGCTCTCTACCTCTCTAACCATCTGGATAGCCAGCTTTCTTAACTAACTAAATTAATTGGCTAGACAGCCAACTAGCCAACTGACTTAACTAGGTCACTACCAGCTAGCCAGCTGGCTAGTCAGTTTACTTTATTAGCTCTTTTAACTAGCTAGCCTGCTTTCTTTCCAGTTGAACTTACTATCTTGCTACATA
>NW_007049119.1:0-437 GCF_000164805.1 Carlito syrichta
CAATTTTTAAAATCCTTAACTTTATGCTATCTTGCAGGTTATCCTTTTAAAGTGACATTTCTTTCTGAATATGTACATAAGCTATAAATAAAGTCAAGTGCTTTAATGATCTTATTTACAATTCACCGAATGATTGAATCAAAAAGTTCTCATCAATCTAAACTCCCTAACCTCATTCTCTGCAGTAGCAATGCATTCTTCTCCCAGGCATCTAGACAGACATTCCATGTTTTCTGAAATTGCTACTAAAAGGTGAAAAGATTTATGAAAAGAGGTCACTTGTAAACTCTAGAGCTTTACTCTCATTTGGTACATGCTAATTATATGAGAGAGAAAGAGAAGGATGAAGAGTGTCATTTGCAGTAAAAAACAAACACACAAAAAACTCTCTCTCTCTCTCTCTCTCTCTCTCTCTCTCTCTCTCTCTCTCTGAGACA
>NW_007049120.1:0-436 GCF_000164805.1 Carlito syrichta
ACAAGAGCTCGCAAACATCTCGGGTGCAGCTGAAGACCAGCTGCACCCACGTGCACACATATCTGCGACATCAGAATGACGGCCCAGTCTCTCTTTCATGGCCAAGGGCCGCAGTGAGACTGACGTCTATGGGTGTGACTTGTATGAAGGTGGGATTCCAAAAGAACAGAATTTATTTATAAAAAGTTGTGTATTTATTCTCTTATGTTTAAATTTCAGTCACCTTCAAAGTACTCTCTGTTGGATGGAATATCCTACTGAGATGCTTTGTCCACTGCTCAAAACAGTTTCTGAGCTTGTCCGTTGATGCCTTTAAGTGTTTCTGCCATGTTTTGTTTCACCTCTTCCACATGGACAAAGTTTCCCTTTGAGGACGTTTTTCATCCGGGGAAACACAACAAAACAAAAAAATCACTTGGGGTGCGACTGGCTGAAT
>NW_007049121.1:0-453 GCF_000164805.1 Carlito syrichta
AGGTTACCCCTGTCTACAACTCCCCATGGTGCTCTGGGCTCCCTGATTTTACTTCTGCTGTTCTCAGAGCCTTCATGTCTTTCCCATCCTCTTTCAAGGTTGGCAGACTCCAATCTCATCCTTTAAAACTCTGCTCATCAAAAGGCCTTCCTGGGCCCTTTTCAGTTTGTTGATCTACTTACAGGTCTACCTATTTCCGTTGGATGGCAAATACCATAGTCATTTCAGTATCTCTAGTGCCTTGTACATTGCCTGGTCTTAGGATGGGTGGATGGATGGATGGATGGGTGAATGGATGGATGATGGATGGATAGATGATGGATAGGTGAATGGATGGATGTGTGGGTGGGTTGATGGATGATGGATGGATGGATGGATGGATGGATGGATGGATGGATGGATGGATTGGTGAGTGGGTGGGTAGATGGGTGGATGTAAAGGTGGATGGGTGGG
>NW_007049122.1:0-434 GCF_000164805.1 Carlito syrichta
AAAAAAAATGAGTTTTTAATAGGCTATATAACAGTGTATTCCTTTTAAAAAAATCCCATCTGACTGGGTGCAGTGAGTCAAGCCTGTAATTCCAGCACTTTGGGAGGCCGATGTGAGAGGACTGCCTAAGCTCAGAGGTTTAAGACCAGCCTGGGCAACTTGGCAAGACCTCGTCTCTACAATAAATCACAAAAATTATCTGGGCAAGGTAGCATAGTAGTTCCAGCTACTTGGAAGGCTGAGGCAGAAGGATCACCCGAACCTAGCAGTTCGAGACTTCAGTGTCTAGGAGTGTGCCACTGTACTCCATCCTGGATGACAGAGTAAGATTCCAACTCAAAAAAAAAAAAAATCCCATCTAACAAATTTTGCCTTTTATTTATTTATTTATTTATTTATTTTTTTTTTTTTTTTTGAGTTGGAGTCTCACTCTG
>NW_007049123.1:0-443 GCF_000164805.1 Carlito syrichta
ATTCAATAAGCAATTAATAAACTATAAATTCATAAATGGTACATTATCTGATTAAAGCAGAGAGATGCCATATAGCATAAGAAATGAATAGAATTTGGATTTTTAACTCTTTTGTGAGTTAATTTAGAGATGTAAAAGTAATAGATTAAAAAAAGATTTTTCTCATCATTTTCTGTTTAGTTTGAAAATTGTGTATTTAGGCAAATAGGCTTAATGTCAGAAGGTTATAGGAGCAAGAATAGTAGGTAGAGAATGAAAATGAATGAAATGGTCTAAGAAGGAATAAACCTCACAATCAATCTTACCTCAGACTAAGGAAAAACACTTTATATGTAAGCCACATTATCAGATTTACCTCTACTTGCCTTTCTCCCTCAATGAGAGAGAGAGAGAGAGAGAGAGAGAGAGAGAGAGAGAGAGAGAGAGAGAGAGAGAGAGAGTGC
>NW_007049124.1:0-845 GCF_000164805.1 Carlito syrichta
TAATTCAGCTGACTAGCAAGCAGGCCAACTATTTAAGTCAGCTAGTTAAGATGGCTGGCTTGCCAGCTGGCTAGCTAGGTAGCGAACTTGTTAAGTCACTTGGCTAGCCAGCTTGCTAGTTATTTAAATCAGCTAGTTAATTCATCTGGCTTCTCTGCTGGCTAGCTAGGTAGCTAGCTAGTTAAGTCAGCTTTCTAGTCAGCTTTCTAGTGTTGTCAGCTAGTTATGTCAGCTTTCCAGCCAGCTGGTTAAATTGTTATGTCAGCTAGTTGAGTCAGCTGACTAACCAACTTGCTACCTGCTTAAGTCAGCTAACTAATTCAAGTGGCTGGCCAACTGGCTAGCTAGGTAGCTCGCTAATTTAGTTAGCTGACTAGCCAGCTGCCTTAAGTCAGCTAGTTAAGTCAGCTGGTTAGCCACCTGGCTAGGTAGGTAGCTAGCTAATTAAGTCACCTACCCAACTCGTTGAACAACTATCTAATGCAGCTAGCTAACTTGTTTGCCGACTAGTTAAAACAGGTAGCTAACTCATTAACCAACTCGTTAAGTCAGTTAGATATCTCGTTAGACAACTAGTTGAGTTAGCTACCTAAGTCAGTTAGCTAACTAGCTACCTAGCTAAGTCAGCTAGCTAAGTCAGCTAGCTCACTAGTTAGCTAACTAAGTCAGCTACTTATGTCTGCTACCTAACTAGTTAGCTGATTAGTTAAGTCAGCTAGTTATTCATCTAGTTATATAGTGAACTAACAATATAATTCAGGTATTTAGGTCAACTAGCTAACTAATTAAGTCGGCCAGTTAAGTCAGCTACCTAAGTAGTTGTCACCTACCTAATTCAGCTAGTT
>NW_007049125.1:0-633 GCF_000164805.1 Carlito syrichta
AAAAATAAATAAACTAATAAATAAAGTTGCAAGATAAGAAGAGCAGAGTTCACTCAAGAAAAACAACATGAACAGACATCTTTCAAAAGAAGATATAAAAATATGAAAAAAACGCTCAACACCACTCTCATCAGGAAACACGAATTAAAACCAAAATGAGATACCACCTTACACAAGTCAGAATGGCCATTATTAAAAAAAATAAAAAAACAGCAGATGCTGGCGCGGATGCAGAGAAAAGGGAATGCTTATAGACACTGTTGGAGGGAGTGTAAATTAGTACAACCTCTATGGAAAGCGGTATGGAGATTTCTCAAGCAACTAAAAGTAGATCTACCATGCCAGCCAGCAACCCCAATAATAGGCATCCACCCAAAGGAGCAGAGGTCGTTATATGAATACGATACCTGGACCTGCATGTTCATTGCAGCACAACTCACAATGACAAAGATGTGGAATCAACCTAAATACCTGTCAGCTGCTCAGTGGAGGATAAAAACGTGGTATGTATACACTGTGGAATACTAGACAGCCACCAAAAAGAATGAAATAACATCTTTTCAGCAACTTGGATGGAATTGGGGACAATCATCCTAAGCGAACTAACATGGGAACAGAAAACCAAATGCCGCG
>NW_007049126.1:0-4674 GCF_000164805.1 Carlito syrichta
GCTAGCATGCTGACTAGCCAGCCGAATTAACTAGTTGACTTAACTATCTGGCCTGTTTGTTAGCCAGCAGACTTAACTAGCTAGCTACCTAGCTAGCCAGCTGCCTAGCCAGCTGGCTTAACTAGTGGACCTAACTAGATAGCCTGCTGGCTAGCCACCTGACTTAACTGCCTAGCTACCTAGCTAGTCAGCTGGCTAGCTAGCTGATTTATCTAGCATACTTAACGACCTTGCCAACTGACTAACCAGCTTACTTAACTAGTTTAGTACTTACGTAGCCCACTGGCTTTACAGCTGACTTAAATACCTATCTAGCTAACCAGCTGGCTAGCCAGCTGACTTAACTAGCTGACTTAACTAGCTAGCCAGCTGACTTAAGTAGCTGACATAACTAGCTAGCTAGATGAATTAACTAGCTGACTTAAATTGCTAGCTACCTACCTAGCATGCTGAGTTAACTAACTGAAATAACTACCAAGCAAACTTGCTAGCCATCTGACTTAACTAGCTTTTTAACTGGCTAGCCAGCTGGCTAGCCAACTGACAACAAGCTGACTTAACTAGATACCCAGCTGGGTAGCCAGCTGAATTAACAAGCTGACTTAACTAGTTAGCCAACTGGCGAGACAGTTTACTTAATTATCTAACTACCTAGCTAGTCAACTGGCTAACCAGCTGATTTATCTAGCTGACTTAACCAGCTAGCAAGATGGTTAGCCAGCTGACTCAAATAGCTGACTTAACTAGTTAGCCAGCTGTCTTGACAGTTGATTTAACTAGCTAGCTACCTAGATAACCAGCTGGCAAGCCAGCTTTCTTAAGTAGGTGGCTTAATTAGTTAGCCAGCTGACTAGCCAGCTGACATAAGTAGCTAGTTACCTAGTGAGCCAGCTGGCTAACCAGCTGACATAACTAGCTGACTTAACTATCTATCCAGCTGACATTACTAGGTGACATAACTAGCTAGTTACCAAGTAGCCAGCTGATTTAACAGGCTGACATAATTAGCTAGTGTCCTAGCTAGGTAGCTAAATAGACTGCTGACTTAACTAGCTGATGTAAATAGCTTGCTACCTGAATTAACTAGCTGACTTAACTAGCTATCTACCTATCTAACCACCTGACTCATATAGCTACCTAAACTAGCTAGCCAGCTGGCGAGCCATCAGACTTAACTAGCTTACTAAATAGCTAGAGAACTGGCTAGCCAGCTGACTTAACGAGCTGACTCAACTAGCTAGCCAGCTGGTTAGTCAGCTTACTTAACTAGCTGACTTAACTAGCTAGCCAGCTGGAAATAAAGCAGATTTAACTAGGTATACCTAACTATCCAGCAGTCTATCCAGCTGACTTAACTTGCAAATTAACCAGCTACCCAGCTGGGTAGACAGTACCTTACCTAGCAAGATACCTATCTATCCAGCTGGCTAGTCAGCTGATTAAGCTAGCTGACTTAACCACCTTGCCAGCTGGCTAGTCAGCTGACTCCACTAGTTGTCTTAACTAGTTTACCAGATGTCTAGCAAGCTCACTTAACTAGCTCACGACCTAGTTAGCCACCTGGCTAGACAACTGACATAATTAGTTGACTTAATTAGCTAACAAGCTGGCTAGTCCCCTGACTTAACTAGTTCAATACCTAGCTAGCTAGCTGGCTAACCTGCTGACTAAACCAGCTGATTAATTAGCTGACCTGATTGCTAACCAACTGAATTAACTACCTTGCAACCTAGTTAGAGAGATGGCTAACCAGCGGACTTAACTAGCCAAATTAACTAACTATGCAGCTGGCTAGCCAGCTGACTTAACCAGCTGACATAAATAGCTAGCCAGATGGCTAGCCAGCTTACTTAACTAGCTAGCTACCTGACTAGCCAGCTGGTTAGCTAGCTGACTTAACTAGCCTGCTTAACTAGCTAGCCAGAATGCTATCCAGCTGACTTAACTAGCTTGCAACCTAGCTACCCAGCTGGCTAGACAACGGACTTATCTAGCTGACTTAACTTGCTTGTCACCTTGCTAGCCAACTAACTAAGCTGTCTAGCTACATAGCTGGCCATCTGACTAGACAGCCGAATTAAATAGGTGTATTAACAATCTAGCCAGCTGGCTAGCCAGCTGACTTAACTGGTTGACTTAACCAGCTAGCCAGTTGGCTAGGCAGCTGACTCAACTAGCTGAACTAACTAGTTAGCCAGCTGGCTAGCCAGCTGACTTAAGTAGCTCTCTACCTAGCTAGTCAGCTGGCTTGCCAGCTGACTTAAGTAGCTGACATATTTAGCTAGCTAGCTGGCTAGCCAACTGATTTAACTAGCTTGCTACCTAGCTAGCCAATAACTATAGGACTTAAATAGCTGTCCTGCTTGCTTTCAAGCTGAATTAACTCTCTTTCTACATAGCTAGCCAGCTGGTTACCATGATGACTTAACTAGGTGACTTTATAGGTAGCCAGCTGTATAGCCAGCTGACTTAACTAGCAAGCTTCCTTGCTAGCTATCTCGCTGCCAACTGACTTAACTAGCTGAATTACCCAGCCAGTCAGGTGGCTATCCAGAAGACTTAGCTAGCTAACTAAATAGCTAGAGAGCTGGATACCCAGCTGAATTAACTAGCTGACATAACTAGCTAGCTACCTATATAGCCCACATCTTGCCACCTGGCTTAACTATCTAGCAACCTAGCTAACCAACTGGCTAGCGAGCTGACTTAACTAGGTTACTTAAATAGCTAGACAACTGGCTAGCCAGCAGAGTTAACTAGCTAGCTACCCAATTAGGCAGCTGGCTAGGCAGCTGACATAGCTAGCTAAGTTAACTAGCTAGCCAGCTGACTCAACTAGCTGATTTAACTATGTAGCTACCTAGCTAGCCAGGTGACTTAACTAGCTAGTTATCTGACTTAACTGGCTGACTTAACTAGCTAGCTACCTAGCTATCCAGTTGAATTAACAAGATGAAATAACTAGCTAGAAAGCTGGAGAGCCATCTGACTTAACTAGCTTTTTAACTAGTTATCCATCTGGGTAGCAACTGACTTAATGAGCTGACTTAAATAGCTAGCAAGCTGGTTAGCCAGCTCAGTTAACTAGCTGACCTAAGAAGCTAGCCAGCAGTCTTACAAGCTGTTAACTAGTAGCTACCTAACTAGACAGTTGGATAGTTAGCTGACTTAACTAGCTAACTTCACCAGCTAGCCAGGTGGCTAGACAGTTGACTAAACTAGCTAGTTACCTAGCTAGCCAGTTGGCTAGCTAGCTGACTTAACTAGCTGACTTAATCAGCTAGCCAACTGGTTAGCCAGCTCACTCAACTAGCTGAATTAACTATTTAGCCAACTGACTAGCCACCTGATTTACTAGCTCGCAACCTAGCTACCCAACTGGATAGCTAGCTGACGTAACTAGATGACTTAATTAGCTAATAAGTTTGCTAACCAACTGTCGTAACTGGATCGCTAGCTAGCTAGCTTGCTGGCTAGTCAGCTGATGTAACTAGATAACATCTAGCTTGCCTGCTTGCTAGCCACCTGTCTTAACTAGCTAGCTACCTAGTTAACCAGCTAGCTAGCCACCTGACTTAACTAGCTGAGTTAACGTGCTAGCCAGCTGGCTAGCCAGCTGACTTAACTAGCTAGTTACCTATGTAGCCCACTGGCTAGCCAGCTGAGTAAATACCTAGCTACTTAGCTATCCAGCAGGCTAGTCAGTTGAATTTACTAGCTGTCTTAACTAGCTAGCCAGATGAATTAAGTAGCTGACTAAACTAGGAAGCTACCAAGCAAGCCAGCTGACTTATCTAGCTGAATAACTAGCTATCCATCTAGCTATGTATCTAGCTAGCCAGCTGATTTGACTAGCAGACTTAACTTGCTATCTGCCTGAATTAACTAGCTGACTTTACTAGCTAGCTACCTACTTAGCCATCTGACTTAACTAGTTGAAATAACTAGCTAGCAAGCTTGCTAGCCATCTGACTTAACTAGCTTTTTAACTAGATAGCCAGCTGGCTAGCCAACTGACTTAACAGCTGAATTAACTGGCTACCCAGCTGGTTAGTCAGCTGACTTAACTAGCTGACTTACCTAGCTAGCCAGCTGGCTAGACACCTGACTTAACTAGCTAGCTACACAGCTAGCTAACTGGCTAACCAGCATATTTAACTAACTGATTTAATCAGCTAGCCAGGTGGTTAGTCAGTGGACCCAAATAGCTGACTTAAGCAGTTGGATAACCAGCTGAGTTAACTAGCTGTCTGCCTAGTTAGCCAAATGTTTAGCCAGCTGGCATAACTAGGTGATTTAATTAGCTAGCCAGCTGGCTAGCAAACTGACTTAACTAGCTCACTAACTTGCAAGACAGGTTGCTTGCCAGCTAACATAATTAGTTGATTAACTTGCGGGTCTGCTTGCTAGCCAGCTGAATTAACTAGCTTGCTACGTAACTAGCCAGTTGGCTAGCCAACTGACTTAACTAGCCCACTTACCAAGATATCCAGTTGGCTAACCAGCTGACTTAACTGCCTAGCTACATAGGTAGCCAGCTGGCTAGTCAGCTGACTTAACTAGCTGATTTAACTAGCTAGCCAGCTGACTTAAGTAGCTAGCTACCTTCGAAGTCCACTGCCTTGTCAGATGACTTAACTAGCTAGCTACCTAGATAACCAGCTGGCTAGCCAA
>NW_007049128.1:0-887 GCF_000164805.1 Carlito syrichta
TAAACTGTCTACCTGGGTATCTGGCTAATTAAGTCAACTGGCAAGCCAGCTGGCTAGCTAGTGATGGCAGCTAGTTAAGTCAGCTGCATAGCCAGTTGGCTAACTTGTTAAGTCAGCTAGTTGAGTCAACTGTATAGCCAACTGGCTAGCTATTTAACTCAGCTAGTTAATTCAAGTGGCTAGCTAACTGGCTATTTAGATAGCTAGCTAGTTAATTCAGCAGGCTAGACAACTAGCTAGCTGGTTATGTCTGCAAGTTAAGTCAGCTGGTTACCCAGACTGCTAGCTAGGTAAATAGCTAGTGAAGTCAATTGGTTAGCCAATTGACTAGCTGCTTAAATCAGCTAGTCAAGTCAGCTGGCTTGACACCTGGCTATGTAGGTAGCTAGCTAGACAAGTCACCTTGCTAGCCAGCTGGCTAGCTGGTTAAGTAAGCTAGTTAAGTCAGCTGGCTAGACAACTGGCTAGGTAGGTGGCTGGCTAGTTAAGACAGCTGGATATCCACCTGACTAGCTAGTTAAGTCAGCTAGTTGAGTCAGCTCGCTACCCAGTTGGCTAGATGGCTAAGTCTGCTAGTTAAGTCAAGTGACTAGACAACTGGCTTGCTAGGTAGCTAACTAGCAATGTCATCTGGCTAGCCAGCTGGCTTTCTGGTAAGTCAGCTAGTTAAGTCATCTGACTAAGCAGCCTGCTAGCTAGGTAGCTTGGCATTTAAGTCAGCTGGCTAGAGAGCTGGCTAGCTAGTTAAGTAACCTAGTTAAGTCAGCTGGCTAGAAAACTGGCTTGCTATGTATCAAGCAAGTTAATTCAACTGGCTAGCAAGCAGGCCAGCTAGTTATGTCAGTTAATTAAATCAGCTGGCTAGGCAGATGACTAGCTAGGTAGGA
>NW_007049129.1:0-511 GCF_000164805.1 Carlito syrichta
GCAGGCCAGCTATTTAAGTAAGTTAGTTAAGTCAGCTGGCTAGCCAGCTGGCTAGCTAGGTAGAGAGCTAGTTAAGTCAGTTGGCTAGCCAGCTACATAGATAGGCAGAGAGCTAATTAAGTCAGCTGGCTAGCGAGCTGGATAACAAGTTAAGTCAGCTAGTTGGGTCAGGTTGATAGTGGGCTGGCTAGCTGGTTAAGTCAACTGGATAAGTCAGCTTGCTAGCCAGCTGGCTAGCTTGGTAGCAAGCTAGTTAACTCAGCTGGCTAGGCAACTGACTAGCTTGGTAACTAGCTAGTTAAGTCAGATGGATAGAAAGCTGGATATAGGGTTAGTTAGCTAGTTAAGTTAGCTGGCTAGCCAACAGGGTAGCTAGTGATATCAGTTAGTTAAGTCAGTTGGTTAGCCAGCTGGCTAACTAGCTAAATCAGCTAGTTGAGTCATCTGGCCATTCAGCTGGCTAACTGGTTAAGTCAGTTATTTATTTCAAGTGGCTAGGCAACTGGCTAGC
>NW_007049130.1:0-428 GCF_000164805.1 Carlito syrichta
AACACCTTAATTGGAGAAAAGCTGGCGCTAAACCACCTGGAGCTAGAGATATTGTCCTCCACATCACTAAGGCCACATCACTAAGGTGTGGTAATGATAAAGCACCACTGAGAAACTGTGTTTGGCTGGCAATAAAAAGTTCCCCCAAATTGTGACTTCAACAAAGTAAGATGAAAAGGTTTTATTGTGGTTCTTTTTTCTCCATCACAAAAAGAGATGACCAGAGAAAGGCAGACTGATGCTAGTATGGTGGTTTCCCAAATGTCCTCATGGACCCAAGTTCCAGCCTACTCTGAGTGGGACCCTCATCCTCATGGCTTCCCAGCTGGCTGCTAGAGCTCCAATCATCAGATCCTTGCTCCTCAACAAGGAGAAAGGAGTTGGGAGAACGGGGTTTGTCAACTGAGTCAAAACCTTTTTTTAAAAAA
>NW_007049131.1:0-674 GCF_000164805.1 Carlito syrichta
CCCATCCCCACTGTCCTCAAGAGAGACCAGGAAGGATTAGGCTACAGATCAGCACCCCAGCCCCGAGTCACACATTTCCTAGCTCGAGATACTCGGGCTGTGGCTGGGAAGGACAGAGCACCTCGGGTGGCCACACTGAGCCGGAGGAAGGAGAGAAGGCGGGAGGAGAAGGACAGAGCCTGGGAGCAAAATCTGAGGATGTACATGAACCTTGACTTCTGACTTTGATGAAGTCTGACTGGTATGCTGCTGAAATCTGAACTTGGACCTCTGACCTGGGCACTATGACTTCTACTTCCTGGGCGCTGCCCAGGTGTGGACTCTCAGGTTTTGATCAGGGGGCTTATGTCTTTGGTGGAGAGGAGCTGAAATAAACTTCTTTCTCTTTTGTGGTTCACTTTTTTGGAAGCTGTTTTGAGAAAGCCAAACAGAAGTCTGGGTACCACATGCAAGTGTCACTGGAGCCAGAAGGGGCAGCCTCTCCAGGTGGCATGATAGGTGCACCACTCTGCCAGTCTGGCTTCACTTTCAGGTCCTAGCCTCTGGTAGGAGTGTGCCACTTAAACTCTTTCAACCCCTGTGAGCTCCATGCAAGCCTCACCTTCCCCAGTTAGAGTCCCCTGACTTCTCCAGCCAACTCAAGTTACTGATTTAACAAACATAAGTTCATATAC
>NW_007049132.1:0-498 GCF_000164805.1 Carlito syrichta
CCAGACTGGAGTGCAGTGGCACACTGATGGCCACTGAAGCCTCAACCTACTGGGCTCAGGTGGTCCTTCCGCCTCAGCCTTCCAAGTAGCTGAAACTATAGGCACATGCCACCACGCCCGGCTAATTTTTTTGTTTTTTGTTGTAGAGATGAGGTCTCACCAAGTTGCCCAGGCTGGTGTGGAACCTGTGGGCTCAGGCAATTCTCACACCTCCGCCTCCCAAAGTGCTGGAATTACAGGTCTGAACCACCATGCCTGGCTTGAAGGATATTCTTAAGTCAGTGCTTTCCTGATGTCCCCTGAGAGCCCCCAAAATGGCTCCATCTTGACTTTGCAACTGGTTCAAACTCCTCAGCTTTTTTTCCTTTTTTAAAGATTTCCCCACGTCAGTCCCTATTTACTCTTCATCCACTTTCTTCCCTGTCTGGGGAACTAGTTAAGTCTACTTGTAACATATCCTGCTCATTTCTTCTGAACCTGGCGCACTCCACTGTCCTA
>NW_007049133.1:0-503 GCF_000164805.1 Carlito syrichta
GTATTGTGTGCATCATCACATGGGGTACCTGCATAGCCTAGTGGGGGTTCCAACCCTATGATATATGTTTGATAGAACAGGGTCAATCAGTTACATGGATTCCATCATGTGTTTCATCCACTCTTTTGGTCTTGCTATTAAATTGAAGGAAATGTGATTCCCTTGCTCAGTCAGTAAATGCTGTCCTGGTATACAGTTAACTCATGCTGCATTGGAAATGCTTTCTGTACTTTATCATTCAAAAACATGATTTGACACCCAAAGATTGACTCTTATTTAGTATAGATACACAAAGCTATAGGCACAAGTAACATTACCCTTTAAATTCTATTTGCAGCTTTTTACTGAGTATCCTATGGGGCACATGTGAGAGAAAGATGTGACTACCTCTGGGGAGATTTAGGAAAAGGGATTGGGTATTATGGAAGAGTGTGCCCTTGAATTAATCAATGAAATAAAACATGAGGACTATACACAGAGGATAGACAAGTTGGTGGGGGTTG
>NW_007049134.1:0-424 GCF_000164805.1 Carlito syrichta
AACACAATCACATGCACACACACATTGTGCACACATGCTCACTCACTGCACACTTACCACTCACACTGCACTTAAACACACTCACACTCACACACTGCATATGCTCACTCACACTGCAACACTAGCTCACACTGCATACTTACACTCACACACACTCACACCACACTTACACACACACCGCACATGGACACATGCAACACATGCTCCCTCACACTCACACACTCCCCCTGCTAACTGTGGAGTGCTGTTCTTGCAGGGGGCGGTGTCCCAGCACCCGGTCCACATGGTGCTCCATGATGACCGGCTGAACACCGGGCGTCCCTCCAGATGGTTCCACGTAAGCGTCTACACGTGTACTGGAACCGGTTCAGTCCACACCATCCACACTCGGGAGTGATGTTCTCCCTGCAGGCCAGCCCCACCT
>NW_007049135.1:0-424 GCF_000164805.1 Carlito syrichta
TGTTTGTAATACTCAATTCCTATTTGGCTATTGGTAGGAAGCCTCAGTTCCTCAGCATGTGGACATCTTCATAGGGCTACTTATAACAGAGTCACTTGTTTCCACCAGAGTAAGTGATCCAAAACTTAGATCAACCAAGACAGAAGCTGTACTGGCATTTATAACCTGATGCTGAAATTGAAATGCCATCATTCTGATGTATTCTATGATCACACAGACTTACACTGGTACAATGTGGATGGGAGCTACAGAAAAGTGTGAATACCAGAGGATGGACATTATTATGTGTCATCTTAGAAGATAGCTGTATAACCAACTTGACCGATCTGGATTGGGTTGGGAATTTATTACCACAACATTTAAGAAGATGTTTTTAAGAGATTAAGATTATGAAAATTCAGAGTTCAACAAATGAGACCCAGAA
>NW_007049136.1:0-423 GCF_000164805.1 Carlito syrichta
AGTGAAGTATGTTGGAGACCAGTTTGCTATATTGTTGAGGACTTTCCAAGGGCTGTTCTGAAAGCGGAAATTCAGCCCAGATCACTCCAGGGGACTAATCCCTGAATAATGTTGTCCTCTGACATGCACACATATTTTCTGATGTTTCACTCGACCTTGGAACTGGTTAAAGACTGCAAGAATGTTCAGTGAATTCTTACAGACTACAAAGAAGTCCTTCCCATGCAAGATGTGATTTTTTTCCCCCAAGATTGAGATTAGTTTGGAAGTGGTCCTTCTGTTATTGGAGGCAGTCCAAGGACGTCACAGTATAACTGATACCTTGTCTTGCTGTATTTCTGTTTGTCTCCATTGCAGTTCAGCTTTTACAGTGTTTGTGGTCAAGGAGACGTGGATTATTTTTGGATAATTAGCATGGGATTC
>NW_007049137.1:0-423 GCF_000164805.1 Carlito syrichta
GATAGCTAGTTAACATAAATAGCTGACTTAATTAGCTAACTAACTATCCAGCTGACTTAATAAGCTGAACAAAGTAGATAGTCAGCTGTCTAGCCATCTGACTTAACTAGCTTTTTAACTAGCTAGCGAACTGTCTAGGCAACAGACTTAACGAGGTGACTTAATTACCTAGCTAGCTGAATAGCCAGCTGACTTTACTAGATGATTAGCGATCAAGGAAGTTGGCCAGCCAGGTGACTAAACTAGCTGACTTGACTAGTTATTCATTTGGATAGCCAGCTGACTTAACTAGCTCTCTACCTCTCTTGCCACCTGGACAGCCAGCTGACTTAACTAGATGACTTAATTAGCTAGCAAGCTGGCTAGTCAACTGACTTGACTAGGTCATTACCTAGCTAGCCAGCTTGCTAGCCAGCTGACTCA
>NW_007049138.1:0-422 GCF_000164805.1 Carlito syrichta
AGTTGAGTCAGCTGGCAAGTCAGCAGACTATATAGGTAGCTAGTTAGTTAAGTCAGCTGGCTATCCAGCTAGCTAGTTATTTACCTAGGCAGTTAGCTCAGCCAGCTAGTTAGCTGGATAGCTAGTTAAGTCACCTAGTTAAGTCTACTGGCTAGACAGCTGGCTCATTAGGTAGCTAGATAGTTAAGTCAACTGTCTATCCAGCTGACTATCTAGTTAAGTCACCTAGTTATCTCAGCTGCCTAGCCAGTGGGCTATGTAGCTAGGTAGCTACTTAAGTCAGCTGGCTAGCCATCAGGCATCTAGGTATGCCAGATACTTTATTCAGCTGGCTATCCAGGTGTCTAGCTAGGTTGCTAGTAAGTTAAGTGTGCTGGCTAGCCAACTGGATACTTTGTTAATTCAGCTAGTTAAGTCAGTTG
>NW_007049139.1:0-568 GCF_000164805.1 Carlito syrichta
TCCTGAACAGGTGACATTCAGAGACACAGGATGACGGAAGCACTGTCAGGATGACCAGGCTGCAATGCGAGAACAGAACATTAATCCCGAGGAAAACACACTGGTGAGAACAAGATGGAGTCGTCCCACTAGACTATGGTAACAGGCCAGGGACTGACACAGAGCAAGGTGGGAATCTAGATACTAGACCCGAGAGTCACCACATCACAGCCTCAATCCTGGCCAACATCTACAGAGCAAGGCTAGTCTGACAGCGTGGACTAGAAGTTTACCCATCCCTCCTTAGTGCCTTTGCTTTCCAGCTCACTGCTACAGGCATAGCCCCTGAGAAAGTTTGAGCCCACTATGTTGGTGACTCATCATTTTACCTTTGTGCCTTCGGGGTGCCAAGCGCAAACCAGGTGGAAGTACTAGAGTGGCTCTGGGTTGAAGAACCTGCCACTATCCTTTACATGATCCATAAGCGGGAAGACCTGACAGTGCCCTCTCCTCCTCTGATTAAGGCATTCTCAAGCTTCACCGTGAATGCACGCCATCCCCGTGCCACTGCCACAGCAACAGAGATACC
>NW_007049140.1:0-3387 GCF_000164805.1 Carlito syrichta
GCTAGCTAGTTAAGCCAGCCAGTTATGCCAGCTGGCTAGCTAGGTAACTAGCTGGTTAAGTCAGCTAGTTAAGTCAGCTGGCTAGCTAGTTAAGTCTGCGAGTTAAGTTAGCTGTCTAGCCAGCTGCCTAGCTGTGTAGCTAGCTAGTTAAGTCAGCTGGCTAGCCAGTTAGCTAGCTAGTTAAGTAACCTAGTTAAATCAGCTCACTAGCAAGCTGGTTAGCTAGGTAGCTATGTAGTTATGTCAGCTGGCAAGCCAGCTGGCTAGCTAGGTAGCTAGGCATTTAAGTCAGCCTGCTAGCCAGCTGACCAGCAACTTAAGTCACCTAGTTAAGTCAGCTGACTAGACAGCTGGCTAGCTAGATAGCTAAATAGCTAAGTCAGCTCTCTAGCTTGCTGGCTAGCTAGTTAAATCACCTAGTTAAGTCAGCTGGCTAGCTAGCTGGTTAGCAAGGTAGCTTGCTACTTAAGTCAGCTGGCTAGACAGCTGGCTAGCTAGTTAAGTCACCTAGTTAAGTCAGCTGGCTAGCCAGGTGGCTAGATGTATATAGCAAGCTAGTTAATTCAGCTCACTAGCAAGCAGGCCAGCTATTTAAGTACACTAGTAAAGTCAGCTGGTTAGCCAGCTGGCTAGCTAGGTAGCAAGCTAGTTGAATCAGTTGGCTAGCCAGCTGGCTAGCTAATTAACTCAGCTAGTTAAGTCAGCTGGCTAGCCAGCTACCTAGATAAGTAGAGAGCTAGTTAAATCAGTTGGCTAGCCAGCTGGCTCACTAGATAATTCAGCTAGTTGTGTCAGCTGGATAGCAGACTGGCTAGCTGGTTAAGTCCACTACTTAAGTCAGCTGGCTAGCCAGCTGGCTAGCTAGGTAGCAAGCTAGTTAAGTCAGCTGGCTAGCCAGCTGACTAGCTAGTCAAGTCACCTAGTTAATTCAGCTGGTCAGCCAGCCAGCTAGCTAGTTAAGTCAGTTAGTTAAGTCTGCTGGCTAACCAGCTGCCTAGCAGGGTAGCTCACTAGTTAAATCAGCTGGCTAGCCAGCTGGCTAGCTAGTTAAGTGATGTAGTTAAGTCAGCTTGCTGGCCAGCAGGTTAATTAGGTAATTAGGTAGTTAAGTCAGCTGGCAAGGCAGCGGGCTATGTAGGTAGGTAACTAGTTAAGTGAGCTGGCTAGCCATCAGAATATCTAGTTATATGAGCTAGATAAGTCAGCTTGCTATCCAGTTGTCCAGCTAGGTAGCTAGCTAGTTAAGTCTGTTGGCTAGGAAGCTGGCTACTTTGTTAAGTCAGCTAGTTAAGTCAGCAGGCTAGCTGCTGGCTAGCTAGGTAGTCAGGCAATTAAGTCAGCTGGCTAGCCAGTTGGTAAGCTAGCTAAGTCAGCTAGTTTAGTCAGCTGGCTAAACATTTGGCTAGCTAGTTAAGTCAGCTCCTTAAGTCAGTTGTCTAGCCAGCTGGCTAGCTTGCTAAAAAGCTAGTTATGTCAGATGGGTAGCCAGCTGGCTTGCTAGTTATATCATCTACTTAAGTCAGCTGGCCTGCTAGGTAGCTAGCTAGTTAAGTCAACTAGATATGTCAGCTAGCTATCTAGTTATGTCAGCTAGCTAAGTCAGCTAGTCAGGTAGCTAGCTAGTTAAAACAACTAGTAATTTAGCTGGCTAGCTAGGTAGCTGGATAATTAAGTCTGGTAGCTGTCAGCTTGGTAGCTAGTTATGTCAGTTAGTTAAGTCAGCTGGCTATTCAGCTGCCTAGAAGGATAGCTAGCTATTTAAGTCAGCTGGCTAGCCAGATGGTTAGCTAGTTAAGTCACCTAGTTAAGCCAGCACCCTGGGCAGCAGTTTAACTAGATAGTTAGGTAGTTAAATCAGCTGGCAAGCCAGTGGGCTATGTAGGCATGTAGCTAGTTAAGTCAGCTGGTTAGGCATCAGGTCTCTAGTAATAACAGTTGGTTAAGTCAGCTGACTATCCAGCTGTCTAGCTAGGTAGCTTTTAGTTAGGACTGCAGACTAGCCAGCTGGTTACTTCGTTAAGTCAGCTAGTTAAGTCTTTGGGCTAGCCTGCTGGCTAACTAGTTTGCTAGGCAATTAAGCCAGATGACTAGCCAGCTGGCTAGCTAGTGATGTCAGCTAGTTAAGTCTGTTGGATAGCCAGCTGGCTAACTAATTAAATCAGCTAGTTGAGTCAACTGGCTAGCCCGCTGGCTAGCTGGTTAAGTCAGCTAGTTAATTCAAGTGGATAGCCAACTCGCTTGCTAGGTAGCTAGCTAGCTTATTCATCTGGCTCACCACTTGGCTAGGTAGGTTGCTAGCTAATTAAGTCAGCTGACTATCTGGCTGGCTAGCTAGTTAATTTGGCAAGGTAAGTGAGCTGGCTAGCCGGCTGGCTTGGTAGTTAGCTATCTAGACAAGTCAGCTTGCCAGCCAGCAGTCTAGCTGTTAAATTCAGCTAGGTAAGTCAGCTGGTTAGGTTGCTGGCTAGGTTGGTATCTAACTAGTTAAGTTAGCTGGCTAGCCAGCTTGCTAGCTTAAGTCATCTAGCAAGTAACCTGGCTAGCCAGCTGGCTAGATAGGTAGTCAGCTAGTAGAGTCAACTTACTGGCCAGCTGACTAGCTGGTTAAGTCAACTAGTTAAGTCAACTGACAACCAGCTGTCTAGTTAGTTAAGTCAGCTCATTAAGTCAGTTGGCTATACAGTTGGTTAGCTAGTTAAAAAGGTAGTCATGTCAGTTGGCTATCCATCTGTTCAGCTAGTTATTTCAGCTAGTTAAATCAGCTTGCTAGCTAAGCCGCTAACTATATAAGTCAAGTAGCTTTGTCAGCCATCTAGCTAGTTAATTCAGCTTGTTAAGTCACCTGGCTAGCTAGATAGCTAGCTAGGTAGTTAGCTAGTTAAACCAGCTAGTTAAGCCAGCTGGCTAGCTAGGTAGCTAGTTAGTTAAGCCAGCTAGTTAAGCCAGCTGGCTAGCTAGGTAGCAAGCTGGTTACATCAGCCTAAGTCAGGTTGTTATCTAGTTAACTCAGCGAACTAAGTCAGCAGGCTAGCCAGCTCCCTAGCTGGATAGGTAGATAGTTAAGTCAGCTGGCTAACCAGTTAGCTAGCTAGTTAAGTAACCTAGTTAAGCCAACTCACTAGTCAGTATGTTAGCTAGGGAGCTAGGTAGTTAAGTCAGCTGGCAAGCAAGCCAGCTACGTAGGTAGCTAGCTAGTTAAGTCTGCTGGCTATCCAGTTGGCTAGCTAGGTAGCTAGGCAGTTAAGTCAGCCTGCTAGTCAGCTGGCTAGCTAGTTAAGTCACCTAGTTAAGTCAGCTGGCTAGACAGCTGGCTATCTAGGTAGGTAGATAGTTAAGTCAGTTGTCTCGCCTGCTGGCTATCTAGTTAGTGACACCTAGGTAAGTCAG
>NW_007049140.1:3407-4544 GCF_000164805.1 Carlito syrichta
CAGCCAGCTACGTAGGTAGCTAGCTAGTTAAGTCTGCTGGCTATCCAGTTGGCTAGCTAGGTAGCTAGGCAGTTAAGTCAGCCTGCTAGCCAGCTGGCTAGCTAGTTAAGTCACCTAGTTAAGTCAGCTGGCTAGACAGCTGGCTATCTAGGTAGGTAGATAGTTAAGTCAGTTGTCTAGCCTGCTAGCTATCTAGTTAGTGACACCTAGGTAAGTCAGCTGGCTAGCCAGGTAGCTTGCTAATTAAGTCAGCAGGCTAGACAGCAGGCTAGTTAGTTAAGTCACCTAGTTTAGTCAGCTGGCTAGCCAGCTGATTAGCTATATAGCAAGCTAGTTAATTCAGCTCACTAGCAAGCAGGCCAGCTATTTAAGTCAGCTAGTTAAGAAAGCTGGCTAGCCAGCTGGCTAGGTAGGTAGTTAAGCCAATTGTCTAGCCAGTTGGCTAGCTAATTAACTCAGCTAGTTAAGTCAGCTGGCTAGCCATCTAGCTAGCTAGGTAG
This sequence comes from Carlito syrichta, assembly GCF_000164805.1. Lineage (NCBI taxonomy): Eukaryota > Metazoa > Chordata > Mammalia > Primates > Tarsiidae > Carlito > Carlito syrichta. The sequence goes on from NW_007049140.1 coordinate 3,908, forward strand.
AGAGCTAGTTAAGTCAGCTGGATAGCCAGCTGGCTAACTAGTTAGGTCAGCTAATTGAGTCAGCTGGCTAGCCAACTGACTACCTGGTTAAGTCAACTAGTTAAGTCAGATGGCTAGCCAGCTGGCTAGCTAGGTAGCAAGATAGTCAGCTCATTAATTCACCTGGCCCACCAGACAGCTAACTAGTTAAGTCAGCTAATTGAGTCAGCTGGCTAGCCAACTGACTACCTGGTTAAGTCAACTAGTTAAGTCAGATGGCTAGGCTGTTGGTTAGGTAGTTAGCTAGGCAGTTAAGTCAGATAGCTATCCAGCTGCCAGCTAGTTATGTCAGCTAGTTTAGTCGGCTGGATAACCAGCTGGCTAGGTAGCAAAGTGAGCTGTTTAAGTCAGTTGTCTTGCCAGCTGGCTAGCTAGTAAAAAATGTTACGTCTGATGGGTAGTCAGCTGACTCGCTAGTTATTTCAGCTAGTTAAGTCAGCTGGCTCACTAGGTGGCTAGCTAGTTAAGAGAGCTAGATATGTCAGCTAACTAGCTAGTTAAGTCAGCTAGCTATATGATAGCTAGCTAGGTAGCTAGTGAGTTAAATCAGCTAGTTAAGTCACCTGGCTAGATAGGTAGCAAGCTAGTTAAGTCAGCT
>NW_007049140.1:4928-9187 GCF_000164805.1 Carlito syrichta
CTAGAGAGTTACCGAGCTAGTTAAGTCAGCTGGTTAGCCAGATAGATAACTAGTTAATTCGGCTAGTTTAGTCAAATGACTGACCAGATGCCTAGCTTATTAAACAACTAGTTAAGTCAGCTAGGTAACCAGCGAATAGCTAGTTAGGTCACCTCGTTAAGTCAGTTGGCTAGCCAGCTCACTAGCTAGTTAAAAAGTTAGTTAAATCAGATGGCTAGACAACTGACTAGGTAGTTATTTCAGCTAGTTAAGTCAGCTTGCAACCAAGAGGATACATAGGTAATAGTTAATTCAGCTGGCTTACCGCCTGACTAGCTAGTGATGTCAGCTAGTTAAGTCAGTTGGCTATCCAGCTGGCTAACTAGTTATGTCAGCTAGATGAGTCAGGTGGCTAGCCAGCTGGCTAGCTGGTTAAGTAAGCTCATTAAGTCAGCTCGTAGTCACCTGGCTAACTAGATTGGTAGCTAATTATGTCATCTGGCTAGCCTGCTGGGTAGCTAGTTAAGTCAGCATGTTAAGTGAGCTGACTAGCTGGATGGCTAGTTAGGTGGCTAGCTAGTTAAGCCATCAGTCTAGCCAGAGGGCTGTCTAGTTAAGTCAGCTGGTTAGCCAGCTGGCTAGCTAGGTGTTTGACACGTTAAGCCAGCTTGTTAGCTGGCTGGTCAAGTAGATGGCCAGCCAGTTAAGCTGACTGGCTAGCCGGCTGACCAGAAGGGTGACTGGCTAGTTAATCTGGCTAGCTATCCAACTGTCCAGTCAGCCATCTGGCTATTTAAGCCAGTTGGCTAGCCAGCTGGCCAGCCTGCTAGCAAGATAGCTGGCAGCATAGCCAGATAGCCAGCCAGGTAGTTAGCTAGTTAAGCCAGCTGGCTAGCCTTCTAGCAAACCAGGTAGTTAGCTAGTTAAGTCAGATGGCTAGCCAACTAGCCAGCCAACTATCTAGTCAGTTAGTTATGTCATTAGCTATCCAGCAAGCTAGGTAAGTCAGCTAGCAAGTCAGCTAAATATTGAGCTAACTAGTTAAGGCAGCTAGCACGTCACATTGCTAGTCTGCTAGCTAGTCAGCTAGCTAATCAGCTAGATATTTAAGTCAGCTAGCCAGCTATCTCTCCAGTTAGCTAGCTAGTTAAGTCGGCTACCTAGACAGCTTGATAGCTTCTTTGCTACCCAGTTACATCAGTTAGATAGCCAGCTAGCTAGTCAGCTAGCTAGTTAAGTCAGCTAGCAAATCAGGTACATACTTAGCTCACTAGTCAGCTAGCAACTGAGCTAGCTGGTCAGCTAACTAGTGGGCTCACTCACTTTCCATCAGTGAGCTAGCTATTCATCTCGCTTGCGGGCCAATTGGTCAGCAAACTGGTCGACTCACTCACCAGCCAACAGGTCAACTAACTTGTCAGATCACTTGCACGACAACATGTCAGCTAACTAGTCAGCTTGCTCGCCAGCCAACTAGTTAAGTCAGCTCACCAATCAGCTAGCTTGCTGGCCGACTAGTTAAGGCAGCTCACCCGATGGTTAACTCGCTGGTCTACTAGTTAAGTCTTCTGACCAGTCAGCAAAATCACCAGCTGTCTAAAGTCAGCTGACCAGTCAGCTCACTCACCAACTAACAAGTTAAGTAAGCTGACCAGTCAGATTTCTTGCCAGATGACTAGTTAAGTCGGCTAGTCCATTGGCTCACTCACAGGCCGACTAGCTAAGTCTTCTGACCAGTCGGCTCACTCGCCAACTGTCTAAAATCAACTGACCAGTCAGCTCACTCGTCAGCTGAATAGTTGAGTCAGCTGAGCAGTCAGCTCACTTGCTGGGTGACTCGTTAAGTCAGCTGACCAATCGGCTCACTCACCTGCCGACTAGTGAAGACAGTTCACCTGTTGGCTCACTCACCAGGAAACTTGTTAAGCCAGCTAACTGGTCAGCTGACTGGCCGGCCAACTAGTTAAGTCAGCTAACTAGTCGACCGACTACTCAACCAACTTGTCTGCTGACAAGTTATGTCGGCTAACTAGTCTGTTGGCTAGTTAGAAAAGCGAACTAGTCTGCTGATTATTCAGGGACTAGTTAGGTCAGTGAACTAGCCAGCCAAATAGTTAAATGAGCTAACTTGTTGACCAGCTAGTCAGTCAACTAGTTAACCCAACTAACTTGTCTGCCAAGTAGTCAGCCAAATTGTCAGCTAAGTTGGCCAAGTAGTCACCCAACTTGGTGAACTTGCTAACTAGTCAGTGGACTCATCAGCCAACAAGATAATTCACCTACTTAGCTCATTAACCAACTAGTTAAGTCAGCTAGCTCTCTCGTAAGCCAACTAGTTAAGTCAGCTAGCTAAGTCATTTAGCTCACTAGTGAGGTAACTATTTATGTCAGCAACTTAAGTTTGCTAACCCATTAACTAATTGGTTAAGCCAACTAGTTATACACCTAGTTAAGTAGTTAGCTAACTATTTAATTCAGGCAGTTAAGTCAGCGAGCTAACTAGTGAAGTCAGGCAGTTAAGTCAGCTAGCTAAATAAAGTCAGATAGGTAATCCAGTTAGTTAACTCAGCTTTCTAATTAAGTCAGCTGGTTAAGACAGCTAGCTAGCTATTTAGCTAATGGTCTAAGTCAGCAGATTGTGTCAGGTAGCTAGATATTTAGCTAATGGGTTAAGTCAGCAGATTGAGTCAGGTAGTAACGTGTTAACTCAGCTGGTTGAGTTGGCTAGCTAGCTAGTTAGCAAATGGGTTGAGTCAGCTGGTTGAGTATGCTGGCTAGCTAATTAGCAAACGGATTGAGTCAACTGGTTGAGTCATCTAGCTAGCTAATTAGCTAAGGAGTTAAGTCAGATGATTAAGTCAGCTAGCTAGCATGTTAGATAACGAGTAAACTAACTAGTCAGCTAGCTGGATAAGTCATCTAGCTAGCTAGGCAGCTATTTATGTCAGCTTGTTACATACGTAGCTAGCTGGTTAGCTAACTATTTAAGTCAGCTGACTAGCTAGTTAGTTATCTAAGTCAGCTGGCTAGCTAGGTAGCTAGCTAGTTAAGTCAGCTAGTTAAGGCAGCTGGCTAGCCAGCTGGCTATCTAGGTTGTGAGCTAGTTAAGTCAGTTGACTAGCCAGCTGACTATCTGGTTAATTCAGCTATTTAAGAAAGTTGGTTAGCCAACTGGCAAGATAGGCAGCTAGTTGTTAAGTCAGCTGGATAGCAACCTGGCTAGCTAGTGATGTCAGCAAGTTAAGTCAGCTGATTAACCAACGGGTTAGATGGTTAAGTCAGCTAGTTTAGTCAGCTGTCTAGCCAGCTGGCTTGGTTGGTAACGAGCTAGATAAGTCAACTTGCTAGCCAGCAGGTTAGCTGTTCAATTCACCTAGTTAAGTCAGCTGGCTAGCCTGCTGGCTAGGTAGGTAGCTAGCTAGTTAAGTGGGCTGACTATCCAGCTTGCTAGCTTAAGTCAGCTAGGTAAGTCAGCTGGCTAGCCAGCTGTCTAGATAGGTAGCCAGCTTGGTAAGTCAAATTACTAACCAGCTAAGTAGCAGGTTAAGTTAGCTAGTTAAGTCAGCTGGCAACCAGCTGGCTAGCTAGTTAAGTCAAATCATTACGTCAGTTGGCTATCCAGATGGTTAACTAGTTAAAATCTAGTTAAGTCAGATAGCTAAACATTTGGCAAGCTAGTTATTTCAGCTAGTTAGGTCAGTTGGCTAGCTAGGAAGCTAGCTATATAAGTGAGCTAGTTATGTAACCTAGCTACCAATTTAAGTCAGCTAGTTAAGTCAGCTGTCTAGATAGGTAACTAGCTAGGTAGCTAGCTAGTTGAGCCAGCTAGTTAAGCCAGCTGGCTAGCTACATAGCTACCTGGTTAAGTCAACTAGTTAAATCAGCTTGCTAGCTAGTTAAGTCAGTGAGTTAGGTCAACTGGATAGCCAGATGCCTAGTTGGGTTGCTAACTAGTTAAGTCATCAGGCTAGCCAGTTAACTAGCTAGTTAAGTAACCTAGTTAAGTCATCTGGGAAGACAGTAGGCTATATAGGTAGCTAGTTAGTTAAGTCAGTTGGCAAGCCAGCAGACTCAGTAAGTAGCTAGCTAGTTAAGGCACCTGGCTATCCATCTGGCTAGCTAGGTAGTTAGGAAGTTAAGTCAACCTGCTAGCGAGCTGGCTAGCTAGGTAAGTCACCTAGTTAAGGCAGCTGGCTAGACAGCTGACTAGTTATGTAGCTAGATAGTTAAGTCAACTGTCTAGCCTGCTGGCTAACTAGTTAAGTCACCTAGTTAAGTCA
>NW_007049141.1:0-421 GCF_000164805.1 Carlito syrichta
GACTTAATGATATAGGTAACTGGCTAGCCAGCAGATTTAACTAGCTATCTACCTAGCTAGGAAGCTGGATAGCCAGTTGACTTAACTAGCTCACATAACTGTAGCCTAAAGGCTAGCCAGCTTACTTAAGTAGCTACCTACCTACATAGCCTGAAGGCTTGTCAGCTGAGTTAAATCCTTAACTACCTAGCTAACCTGCTGGCCAGCAAACTGACTTAACTATTTGATTTAACTAACTAGCCAACTGGCTAGCCAGCTGACTTAACTAATTAGCTACACTGATAGGCAGCTGGTTAGCCAGCTGACTTAACTAACTGACTTAACTAGTTAACAAGCTGACCTAGCTGATTTAACTAGCTAACTACCTAACTAGCCAGCTGGCTGGCCAGCTGATTTAACTAGCTCACTTAAGCAGCTTGCC
>NW_007049142.1:0-419 GCF_000164805.1 Carlito syrichta
ACAAGCCAGTTTGAGACCTTTCACCTATGCCTGTCATCCTTTCACCTTTGCTCAAATCTTAATCTATCACTTCTCTCTGAACTGCTGCACATACATTGTACGTGGCTGTGCTAGAATTAATGTTGAAAAAACAATGTCAAGGTCTCCAAAGTAGCCACTTGCTCCAAGAATTCATCAGCCTTCAAATAAATATGTAAATCACAGGGGCTGGAGGGAATTCTCTGGATAGACTTCAGTCTCAGGGCTCATGCATTTGAATCACCTGCGGGAACAAGATTTCTTCCCACAGATAAGGCCCTAGGATGACGGAAACCACCATGGGCTTGCAGTCAGAACACTGGAGTTCTACTATCACTTCTTCTACCCGCTGGCCACTGACCTTAAGCAAGTACTTGGCCTCCAAGCGGCTCAAGTTTTTC
>NW_007049143.1:0-418 GCF_000164805.1 Carlito syrichta
AGCTAGTTAACTCAGCTGGCTATACATCTGTCTAGCTAGACAGCTTGGCAGTTAGATCACACTGCTAGCCAGCTGGCCAGCTATGTAATTCACCTAGTTAAGTCAGCTTGCTAGACAGCTGGCTAGCTAGGTAGACAGATAGTTAAGTCAGCTATCTAGTCCGCTGGCTAGCTAGTAAAACCACCTATTTAAGTCAGCTGGATATCCACGACTAGGTACCTAGCTATCCAGTTGGCTAGTTAGCTGATAGCTAGTTAAGTCACCTATTAAAGTCAGCTAACTAGTCTGCTGGTTAGCTATATAGCAAGACATTTAATTCAACTGCCTAGAGAGCAGGCTAGCTATTTAAGATAGCTAATTAATCAGCTGGCTAACCAGCTGGCTAGCTAATTAAGTCAGCTACTTAAGTCTGCTGACT
>NW_007049144.1:0-478 GCF_000164805.1 Carlito syrichta
CAGCCAACAGGTCAACTAACTTGTCGACTCGCTCACAGGCCAACAGGTCGGCGAACTAGTCAGCTTGCTCGCATGCTGACTAGTTAAGTCAGCTCACAGGTCAGCTCACTCACCAGCCAAATAGTTAAGCCAGCTCATGTATCGGCTCAATCGTTGGCCTACTAGTTAACTCACCAGCCGACTACTTATGTCTGACCAATCGGCTCACTCATCAGCCGACTAAATTCAGTTGACCAGTCATCTCCCACTCCTGCTGACTAGTTAAGTCAACTTATCATTCAATTCGCCTATTGGCCAACTAGTTAAGTCAGCTGACAATCAGCTCACTCATCGGTGAACCCGTTAACTCAGCTGACCAGTCGGCTCACGCACCAGTAGACTAGTTAAGTCAGCTAACCGGTCGGCCTACTAGCCGTCCAATTAGTTAAGATAGCTAACCTATCGGCTGATTGGTAGGCAAAATGTCAGTCAAAAATTT
>NW_007049145.1:0-416 GCF_000164805.1 Carlito syrichta
AATACTCCATCATTTTTTTCATGGCTCCATGGCAAGGGTGACAAAATCCAGTCATCGCACAACTCCACAAAAAGCAAAAACTTTAAACACTTGATCACTGTTGCAGTCCTCTCCTGAGGGAGATAATTGAGTTAGAGGTTTACTCCTGAGCCCACTATGGTTTCTGAGAAAGAGTAGGGTATGTGCCTTACCTGGTCACCTTTCTAGAGAAAAGGAAACAGCTCTGTAATACAAAAGGAGAATGCAGATGACACAGATGAGAAGTCCAAGTGTCACAGAAGAAGTCACAATTTAAAATGTGGATTGGGAAGCTTTGCTCCAATGAAAATAATTTTTGGCTGCCATAGAGAGACATCTCTTTTTGCATATGGTCTTCAATCCTACAATTTTCTGTGCTTCCAGCACTTTCACAGTGA
>NW_007049146.1:0-416 GCF_000164805.1 Carlito syrichta
CCCCCTCCCCTGGCAGTTTCCCACTACCAAATAGAGCTGTTTTTTAGAGTTATACTCCCTAATATGAATTTATGTTTCAAACTGGGTACTAAACTTATTAAAATGTTTTACAAATACATAAGCATATGTACAAATGATAGACATTTGACAAATCATGTAGATAGATAAAGAGATGAAGGGTGAATCGTTCTCTTATTTCCATGTTCTTACTTCTTCCATGCAAGTATTTCTATCACCAAAGAGCATTTATGAGGGGGGACACCCCCCAAAACCAGAAATTTATTCATTAAAATTTATGTATCTATTTTTACATATTTAAACTTCAGTCACCTTCAAAGCACTCTTTGTTTGATGCGATATACCTACTGAGAAGCTTCATGCTCAAAACAGTTGTTGAACTCATCAATGTTTATGTC
>NW_007049147.1:0-542 GCF_000164805.1 Carlito syrichta
CCATTCCATTTCACTCAACTCCACTCCATCCATTCCTCTCCATTCCATTTCATTCCACTCCAATCTATTCCACTCCACTCCATTCCATAGCATTCCTCTCCATTCCATTCAATTCCTCTCCATTCCTTTTCGTTCCATGTAATTCCATTCCACTGTAACGCATTCCACTCCATCCATTACATTCCAATCCTCTCCATTCCATTCCTCTCCTTTCCATTGCATTCCACTCCATTCCATTCCATTCCACTCCATTCCATTCTTCCCCATTACATTCCAATCTTATCCATTCCAGTCCCGTCATTTACAAACCATTTGTCTCCATTCCATTCCATATATTTCCTCTCCATTCCATTCCGTTTCATTCCATTTCTGTCCATTCCATACCTCTCCATTCCATTCCAAACCATTCCATTCCATTCTTTTCTTCTCCATTCAATTCTTCTGCATTCCATTCCAATTAATTGCATTCCTCTCTATTCTTTGCAATTTCTCTTCATTCGATTCCTTTCCATTGTATTTCATTCCATTTAATTCCTATCCAT
>NW_007049148.1:0-415 GCF_000164805.1 Carlito syrichta
CAAAAAAAAAAAAAAAAAAATAGTATCTTCAAAGAATATATAATGACACAGGGAAATGATCATGATGTAATGTAAAGGAAAATATATAAGATACAAATTAGCATATACAATCCAATCCCTCGTATACCAAACAGATGTAAACGCACACACACACACACACACACACACACACACACACACACACACACACACGCACAGATACATACAGAAAAGAGAAAACATACCAACAATCTCTCAGAGATTTACTCTGAGTGGGATTACGAATTACTCTAATTTTTTCCTTGGTATTTTGTTGGATTTTCCTAATTGCTACAATTACCTTCTTAATCAGGTAACAAAACAAAACCACAAAAGATAAAAATCTGGCAGTGAAGTCATACCTTTTTTAGCAAGCCAATGGCAATGTCAGTGTACA
>NW_007049149.1:0-578 GCF_000164805.1 Carlito syrichta
GGGGGGGGGGGGAGGGAGATGGGATAAATGGTAGCAAACATCTGTCTGGGGACAGGGAGACACCTCTTATCAACAGGTGTTGCCTGAAGAAAATGTATTTGTATACCTAACCCTTAACTGTACCCCACAATGTCATCATAAAAAACATTGATTAAAAAAAACCAAAATAAAATAAAATAAAATATTTAAAAATTACTATAAGAAATGGATTGGCAATAGCCGAACACTGCCAGGGGAGGGAAGGGGGTCACCTTAAATCAACAAGGTACCTGATCTCAAACCAGGTGCAGTAGGGACCAAAGGGAGGCCCAAACTTTACCTGCACAATGACCACTTGTATACCTAATCCTGGATTGTACCTCACATCTTTAAAAATAAAAAAAAATTAAAAAGAATTACATACATCTCATGTACAAGAGTTTTGACAAATGCAGGTACTTTTGTAACCACATCTTCAACTAGATATGGAACATTTTTTATCATCCCAGAAAGTTTTGTTGTGTTTTTTGAAATCACCATGCCAAAGAAACCTCTGCACTCCTATGTTCACAGGTGAATTATTCAAACCCCACCCCCCA
>NW_007049150.1:0-414 GCF_000164805.1 Carlito syrichta
GCGCCAGTCACTCCCCCTGGAGAGGGCTTGGTGGATGACTCTGGCCACCCTCTCCAGGGTAATGGTTCATCAGAAGGGATCAGGCCGTGAGGTGGGGCCCCAAGAGTGGTGTGGAGGCCTGGCACAGGGGCTCACTTGTGTCATCCTGGCACTCAGTGAGGCCTAGGTGAGCAATGGCCTAAGGCCTCGGGTTCGAGAGCAGCCTAGGCACTTGGTGAGACCTCGTCTCTACAAGATGCCAAAATAATGATCCAAGTGTGGTGGCTCATGCCTATCATTCCAGCCACTCGGGAGACCACAGCCAGAGGATCGCCTGAGCCAAGCCAGCGGAAGCCACGGTGGCCGACAGTGGGCTCCTGCACTCTAGCCTGGGCAACAGAGAGGGACTCTGACTCAGAATAATAATACCAACCA
>NW_007049151.1:0-692 GCF_000164805.1 Carlito syrichta
CCCAGGCACCCAGCAGTGTTCTGTGGTTAGAAGGGAGAAGTTTCGCCACTTTTTTGCAATTTGTAAGACAGCGGCATATCAGACTCCCACTGTTTTGGACGCTGTGTCAGCACTAACAAGCATTCTTAATACTGACCCCAGATGCACTGATGTCTTTATTTCTCTTTTCTTATTAGAAAATATAGTTTATTTAGAAAGGAAATTAGAGAGAGAAAGAGGTGATTCACCTCCCCAAGGTAGGGGAGGGGGCCAAAGTGATGTCTTCATTTCAAACTTCCTCCCTGCCACACACGCACACACACACGTGTGTGTGTGTGTGTGTGTGTGTGTGTGTGAACTCTGGAGTCTGGGATGGAGGCGGAAGGCAGGCCCGAGAGGGACAGCGGGCTGGAGAGTTAATGTACATAAAGATTCCATCACCCAGGCCAGAGTGCAGGCCATAGGTCACTGCAGCCTCCAAATGCGGAGCTCAAGCGATCCTCCTGCCTCAGACTCCCAAGGAGCTGGGACTAGAGGCTTGATGACTCTTGCCAGCCCTCTGCCCCGCCTCCATTCCTTTGCACACACATGGGCACATGTGCTTGCAGTCTTGCTCCTTACCAAACTGAACATGGCCATGAACGTGGGAATCTCCCTGTCAGATAATTACCCACGCCTGGCAAGAAGTGTCGCCCTATAGAAACTAGCTACAC
>NW_007049152.1:0-496 GCF_000164805.1 Carlito syrichta
AAGCTAATTAACTCAGGTAAATCAGCTGGCTAGTCACCTAGCTAGCTAGGTAGATAGATAGTTATGTCAGCTTTCTTGCCAGCTGGATAACTAGTTAATTCAGCTGGTTTAATCAGCTGGCTAGCCAGCTGGCTAGTTAGGTAGAAAGTTAGTTAAATCATCTGGCTAGGCAGCTGGCTAGCTATTTACTTCAGCTAGTTAATTCAGCTGGCTTCCCAGCTGGCTAGCTAGGTAACTAACTAGTTCAGCCAGTTGACTAGTCAATTGGCTAGCTGGTTAAGTCAGTTAGTTAATTCAGCTGACCAGCCAGCTAGCTTGCTAGTTAAGTCAGCTAGTTAAGTCAGGTGGCCAGCCAGCTGGCTAACTAGTAGCTAGCTAGTTAAGGTGCTAGTTATGTCAGCTGGTTATCTAGGTATCTAGCTAGTTCAGTCATTTAGTTGTCAGCTTGTTAGCCTGCTAACTAGCAGGGTACCTAGCTAGTTAAATCAACAGAACA
>NW_007049153.1:0-413 GCF_000164805.1 Carlito syrichta
CAGGCTCTGACCCAGCCCGTCTTCCTCAGTCCAAACGGACCAGGGATCGACCTTCCCAGCCATGGTGTGTCTGCCCTGCGTACCAGGGAAAGCCAGACACACTGCTGGGAGCCACCAGAAAGCAGGGCATTGCAGCCCCCGCTGCTGTCCAGTGCCCAGGAGGGACAGCACTGACTCTCCCCCAGCATACACTTCCTGCTCCTCCCCACAGGGATCCTGACATGGACCAAACGCAGTGAGGAGCTGAGGCAACCTTTGTGAGAGCCGAGAAAACAGCTGTAATCTGGGTCTGGCACTCTAAGAAACGGAAGCCCAGGAGTTAAAACCAAAACGATTTTCAAAAAAAGGACACCTTTTTTTTTTAACAGCTTCCTTAGTTTCTGGCCACTCTCTGATGAAGAGCACAGTATCAA
>NW_007049154.1:0-751 GCF_000164805.1 Carlito syrichta
GAGTTGGAGTCTCACTCTGTCACCCAGACTAGAGTGTAGTGGCCACTCCCGGCCACCGCAGCCTCGACCTGCTGGGCTCCGGCGATCCTTCCGCCTCAGCCTTCCGAGTAGCTGGAACTACAGGCGTGCGCTACCACACCTGGCTCATTTTTGATTTATTGTAGAGATGAGGTCTCGCCAAGTTGCCCAGGCGGGTCTCAAAACCGCAGGCTCAGGCAATCCATTCACCTCAGTCTCCCAAAGGTGCTGGATTACAGGCTGAGCCACCGAGCCCGGCTCCATCTAATTTTCAAATTTTTGTTGAGACAAGATCGTGCTATGTTGCCAGGCTGGTCTTGAACTCTGGGCTCAAGCAATCCTCTCACCTCAATCTCCCAAAGTGCTGGGATTACAGGTGTGGTCTTGAACTCTGGGCTCAAGCAATCCTCTCACCTCAATCTCCCAAAGTGCTGGGATTACAGGTGTGAGCCATCGCACAACCATTAAGGACAGTGATGGGGCAGTGGTGTTTTAAAGGCATATCTTGTGACTGCATTGCCCTGGTTCTGGAAGATTCTCAATGCATCTGTATTGAGAATCTTCTGGAACCAGCATGCCACAGTAACAAGATATGCCTTTAAGAGTTTCTGGTTCACAAATGCTTCCTGATGGAGAGGGAAAAGAGGCCCAGCCCAGGGCTTTCTCCTCCTTCTATCTACAGGAAGCCTTACTTCCCCACTGGTTCCTGCAGCCCCAGCACTGGCACGTCTCA
>NW_007049155.1:0-491 GCF_000164805.1 Carlito syrichta
GATTCGAGACCAGCCAGAGCAACATAGCGAGACCTCATCTATACAGTATATATATATATATATATATAAAAAATAGGGCTTCTGCACTAGACAGGGGTCCAGTCTCTTTCTCTCTCTCTCTCTCTCTCTTTCTCTCTTTCTCCTTCCCCCCAATCGCCGATGCTGTCTCCACCTTTGGGGTACCCTGAACCCGGCTAGAGCTGGACTCCGGCAAAAACTTTGATGAGAAAAAAATCATCAAAGAGAAACGTTTAGCCAGGCTCGGTGGCTCAGCCTGTAATCCCAGTGCTTCTGGAGGTTGAGAGTTTAAAGCAATGAGTTGGAGATTTGGATTGAAGAGATGTAACTGTCAATCACTGTCAGGAAATCCAGAGATACTGAACTCTACCAAGTTAGTGAAGGTGGAACTACATTAGGAATGGCCACAAGAACAAATTGTGTGAGACCTGAATGGGGGAAATGGAGTGGCAGCTCATGTTCTTCAGGTAGGA
>NW_007049156.1:0-783 GCF_000164805.1 Carlito syrichta
CTTCTCCTTTTCTTTCTTCTCCATTACAATCCTCTCCATTCCTTCTTCTCCATTCCCTTCGATTTCATTCCCTTTCTCTTAATTCCATCCTGTTCCTTTCCATTCCATTCCATTCCTCTCCATTCCAGTCCATTCCATTCCATTCCATACCACACCTTTTCAATCCTCTCCACTCCACTCTTCATTTCCATTCCTCTCCATTTTATTCCGTTCTCTCCATTCCACTCCATTCCCTTCCATTCCTCTTCTTTCCATTCCATTCCATTCCATTCCCCTCCATTCTCTTCCATTCCATTCCATTCCTCTCCATTCCATTACTCTCCATTCCATTCCATTCCATTACTCTCCATTCCATTCCACTCCACTCCACTCCAGTCCATTTCACTCCACTCCACTCCACTCCATTCCACTCCACTCCATTACATTCCATTACTTTCCTCTCTATTCCATTTCAATTCCTTCCTCTCCATTCCATTCATTACTCTCATTCGCTTCCCTTCCCTTCCCTTCCATTCCATTCTATTCCATTCCATTCCTTTCCTTTCAGTTCCATTCCATTCCATAATATTCCTCTCCATTCCAGTCCATACCATTCCATACAATTCAATTTCTCTCCATTCCATTCTATTTCATTTCATTCTTTCCATTCCTCTACATTGCTTTTCTTTCCATTGCATTCCATTCCTCCCAATTCCATTCCATTCCATGCCTTTCCTCTTCATACCTTTCCATTTCACACCTTTATATTCCAGTCCGTACATTCCATAATTTCCTTTCCATTCC
>NW_007049157.1:0-461 GCF_000164805.1 Carlito syrichta
AAGTCAGCTACCTAGCTAGATAGCTAGCTAGGATGCTAGCTAGTTATTTCATTTAGTAAAATCAGTTGGTTTGCTAGGTAGCCAGATAGTTAAGTCAGCTAGTTACGTCAGCTGGCTACATAAAGTCAGCTAGTTAAGTCAGCTGGCTAGCCACCTGCCTAACTGTGTAGCTAGCTCATTAAGTCAGTTGGCTAGCTAGCTGGCTAGCTAGTTAAGACACCTAGTTAAGTCAGCTTGCTAGCCAGCTGGTTAGCTAGAAAGCTAGGTAGTTAAGTCAGCTGGCAAGCCAGTGGGATGTATAGGTTGCTAACTGGTAAAGTAAGCTGGCTATCCTGCTAGCTAAGTAACTAGACAGTTATGTAAGCCTGCAAGTCAGCTGGCTAGTTAGTTAAGTAACCTAGTTAAGTCAGCTGGCTATACAGCTGGCTAACTAGGTAGCTAGCTAGTTATATCAGGTCTCC
>NW_007049158.1:0-857 GCF_000164805.1 Carlito syrichta
ATTGTAGAGATGAGGTCTCGCTGCCCAGGCGGGTCTCGAACCCGCGGGCTCAGGCAATGCTGCAGGTCTTTACTTGGCAACCATGCTACTTCCCTGGGAGGCAACAACAACAGTGGTTTTGATTTGGGTTTTCACTTCATTGTTCTGTGTAATTCAAAAGTCTGTAACTTGGTGATCTCAACTCCTTGTCTGTCTTTCTACCCTCCCAAACATTTCTGTCCCCTGAGAGTGTTCTCAGCAGAGTCCATACCATCTTGCAAATCCAGAAGACATTTCTCCACCTTACCAGATGTTCCCAATGCCACTTGACACTCCAGATCATGCCTTCCATATCAGAACTCTACTCTTTTGGCTCCCGGGACCCCTCTGTCCTGACTCTGCTTGTCTCTAGCGACTCCTCGGGTTCCTCCAGGACTCCTCTTCTTCCTTCTGCCCCATCAGTGCCAATAATCTAGTATGTCTCTTCTACACACTTGTCTTCTCATTTCTCAAGTTTTCCTCAGGTGAAAGTGCCCTGCAGTTTTCATCTTGCACTGGACCCTACACATTATAGTTAACCACTTCTCGTTGTCGAGTTTTCACATCTTTAGCCTGAAATTTGTAGCTCAGTCTTTCTTCTGAGAACCAGACCTATCTATCCAACCACCCCCTGGGCATTTTATGGGCTCTTCCCCTTCTAGGTTTCTTATCTCAGAGACTGGCACCATGTTTCATCTGGTTTCTTTGGCTTGCACAACAATCTCATTTGCTGGGTCTCCTTCTGTTTCTGACATGTAAGCTCCCACAGTCACATGATCCAATTCCTTAAAAATCTCTCTCTCTCTCTACATACACACACACACACACACACACACACA
>NW_007049159.1:0-478 GCF_000164805.1 Carlito syrichta
AGGAAAAGGAATGAAATGGAGAGTACTGGAATGGAGAGAAATGGAGTGGAATGGAACGGACAATGGAATGTTTAGGAATGGAATGGAAGGGAGAGAAATATAACGGAGAGAAATGGAGGGGAGTGGAATGGAGAGGAAAGGAATGAAGAGGAGCGGTATGGAATGGAAAAGAATGGAATGAAACGCAGTCGAATGGAATGCAATGGAAGGAATGGAGAACAAAGGAATGAAATGGGATGGAATGGAGAGGAATGTATGGAATGGAGAAAAATGGAATGGGATGGAGAAGAATGGAATCGAATGGAGCTGACTGGAATGGAAAGGAAAGGAATGTCATTGAATGAAGAAGAATGGAATGGAATGGAATGGAAAGGAGAGGAATGTAATGCAATGGAGAGGAATGGAATGGAATGGAATTGAGTGGAATGGATTAGAATGGAATGGAGAGGATGGACTGCAAGGGAATGGAGAAGAATGG
>NW_007049160.1:0-408 GCF_000164805.1 Carlito syrichta
TATATGTACCACATTTTTTTAATCCAGTCCAGTTTCTATGGGCAGCATGGTTGGTTCCATATTTTTGCTATTGTGAATAGATCTGCAACAAACAAATCTGCGTGTGCAAGTATCTTTTTTATAGAATGATTTGAGTCCCTCCGGGTATATTCCCAATAAAGGGGGATTGGTGGGTCATATGGAAGGTCAATTTCTAGTTCTTTTTTTTTTTTTGAATTGGAGTCTCACTCAGTTTCCCAGAGTGGAGTGCAATGGCCGCTCCCGGCCACTGCAGCCTTGACCTGCTGCGCTCCGGCAATCCTTCCGCCTCAGCCTTCCAAGTAGCTGGAACTACAGGCGCACTACCATGCGCAGCTAATTTTTTGATTTATTGTAGAGATGAGGTCTCGCTGCCCAGGTGGGTCTCGA
>NW_007049161.1:0-476 GCF_000164805.1 Carlito syrichta
ATGCTCAGTTCTTTGTTTCTGTGATAGATCGCTCAGCTTTATAGACTCTAAGTCTATCCAGGTTGCTGTGAAGTTCATAATTTTGTTGTTCTTTATGACTATGTAATATTCCATTGTGTATATGTACCACATTTGAGTATTACAATTTTAATACCATTTTCTCTTTTCTTAGAATGGGTATATGTTTTTTTGGCACCCTGTGGGTGTGTGTATGTATGTGTGTATTTTTTTCTACATCTGTATATGATAATTATAACTAATGTAAGCTTTTGAATAAATGTAATGTATACTTTTAGTGTACTACTACTCACTCTGAAAGAAAGAACTTACATTGTGAAACAGAAGCCGGGCGTGGTGGCTCATGCCTGTAATCTCAGCATTTTGAGAGGTAGAGATGGGAGGATTTGCTTGAGCATAGGAGTTCAAGACCAGCCTGGGCAGCCTAGCAAGACCTCATCTCTGCAAAACAACAATAA
>NW_007049162.1:0-927 GCF_000164805.1 Carlito syrichta
CAGTTGACTTAATTATCTAGGTACCTAACTAGCCACCTGTATAGCCAGCTGAATTAACTAGGTGACTTAACTAGCTAGCCAGCTGGCTAGCTGACTGACCTAACTGCCTAGGTACCCAGCTAGCCAACTGGATAGCAAGTAGACTTAACTAGCTAGCTCTCTACATAGACTGGTGGTTTGCCAGCTGACTTAACTACTTAGCTACTTAGCTATCCAGCTGGCTTTTGAGCTTACTTAACTAGGTTATTTAACTAACTAATTAACTATCTAGCCTGCTGACTTAACTAACTAGCTACTCAGTTAGGCAGCTGGCATGCCAGCTGACTTAACTCACTGACTTCACTAGCTAGCAAGCTGACTTAACTAGCTGACTTAACCAGCTAGTGACCAAGGTAGTCAGCTGGCTTAACTAGCTAGTTTAACTATCTAGCTACCTAGCTAGCTCTGTAGCTAGCCAGCTGAATTATCTACCTGACTTAACTAGCTAGCTAGCTGAGATAACTAGCTGTTTATGTAGCTTGCTTCCTAGCTAGTCAGCTGACTTAACTAGCTGAAATAACTAGCTAGTCAGATGACTACTCACCTGAATTAATTAGCTTTTTTAACTAGCTAACAAGTTGGATAGCCAAATAACTTAATGAGTTGACTTAGCTAGGGAGCTGGCTGTCAGCTGATCTATCTAGCTGACTTAACCAGCTAGTCAACTGGCGAGCCAGCTGGCAAGCCATCTGACTTACCTAGTTGGTTTTAGCTTGCAAGCTGGCTAACAAGCTGACTTAACTAGCCAGCAATAACTAGCCAGCAGGCTAGCCAGCTGACTTAACTAGGTGAATTGAACAGTTACCCTGCTTGCTAGCAAACTGACTTATCTAGCTAGCTACCTAACTAGTCAGTTGGCTAGACACCTGACTAAACTACTTGATTTAG
>NW_007049162.1:1995-2967 GCF_000164805.1 Carlito syrichta
TTGTTGGCTGACAAGTCGCCTGAATATTTAGCAGGTTTAACATGTTACCTGACTACTCAGTCAACTTATTATCTGGCTTAACAAGGTGGCCCACTAGTCAACTGACTAGTAAGCTGGACCAACGATTTGACTGATGAGTTGGTCTACTAGTTAGTACGATTAACTAGTAGGCTGGTTGGTTTCCTGACCTAACTAGTTGGCCAAATATTTGGCTGACTAGTTGGGTGGCCTAATTATTCGGCCTCCTAGTTAGCAGAGGTAATTTCTCAGCTGACAAGTTGGCAGCCTAGTCATCCATTTGGTTAGCCGAAATAACTAGTTGGCTGGCTAGTAGGCCGATTGCTTAGCTGACTTAACTAGTCAGAAGATGAGTTAGTCAACTGGTCAGCTGAATAAACTAGTTGGCCGGTGAGTGAGCCAACTGGTCAACAGACTTAACTAGTTGGATGGTGAGTGAGCCGACATGTCAGCTGACTTAACTATTCAGCTGGTGAGCGAGCTGACTGGTCAGCTGACTTTAGTCAGTTGGCGAGTGAGCCTACTGGTCAGAAGACTTAACTAGTCAACCAGCGATTGAGCTGACCGGTGAGCCGATTTAACTTGTCAGCCATCAAGTAAGCAGATGGGTAAGATGCCTTAACTAGTCAACCAGAAACTAGCCTACTAGTGAGCTGACTTAACAAGTCAGCTGGCAAGCAAGCTGATTAGTTAGCTGACGTGTTGGCCTGTGAGTGAGCCGACAAGTAATTGACCAGTTGACAGACTAGTAAGCCGACTAATTTGCTGACCGGTTGGCAGGTGGGCGAGCCAACGAGTTAGCTGACCTGATGGAAAACGAGTGAGCCCACTAGCTATCTGATCAGCTGGTTGAGTGGCTAGCCAATTAGTTATCTAAGTAATTAACTGATTTGCTTGCTAGCTGACATAACTAGCTAGCTGACTAGCTAGCTGGCTCTCTAGTTGACATAACTT
>NW_007049163.1:0-424 GCF_000164805.1 Carlito syrichta
TATTTAAGTCAGCTGGCTAGCCAGCTAGTTAGCTAGTTAAGTCAACTAGTTAAGTCAGCACGCTGGACAGCAGGTTAAGTAGTTAGGTAGTTAAATCAGCTGGAAAGCCAGTGGGCTATGTAGGTGTTTATCTAGTTGTCAGCTGGCTAGGTTTCAGCTGTCTAGTTATGGTAGCTAGATAAGCCAGCTGGCTATTCACCTGTCTAGCTAGGTAGCTAACTTGTTAAGTCTGCTGGCTAGCCATCTGGCTACTTTGTTAAATCAGCTAGTTAAGTCAGCTGGCTAGCCTGCTGGTTAGCTATGTAGTTAGGCAAATAATTCAGCTGACTAGTCAACTGGCTAGCTAGTAAATTCAGCTAGCTACGTCAGCTAGCAGGCCAGCATCCTAGCTGGATAGCTAGCTAATCATGTCAGCTTTGTTGCC
>NW_007049164.1:0-406 GCF_000164805.1 Carlito syrichta
ATTTTATTTTTTTTGAGCTGGAGTCTCATTCTGGCATGCAGGCTGGAGTACAGTGGCATACTAATGGTCACCATAGCCTTGACCTACTGCGCTCAGACAATCCTTCCGCCTCAGTCTTCCAAGTAGTTGGAACTACAGATGTTTACCACCACCCTGGCTAATTTTTTGATTTAATGTAGAGACACAGTCTCACTAAGTTGCCCTGGCTGGTCTGGAACCCCTGGACTCAGGCATTCTTCTTGCTTCGGCCTCCCAAAGTGCTAGGATTACAGGTTTGAGCCAACATGCCCAGGCTATTTTTTTAACTTCTTAAAATGTTTTTCTTCCCTTAGATTCTCTGCCTTCTTTCTTTGATAGTTTTTCCTTTTATTTCTCTGCATGCTTTCCGCCCCCCCCCCCCCCCCCC
>NW_007049165.1:0-3772 GCF_000164805.1 Carlito syrichta
AGTGTTAATAAAAATTAGCATCTCTTTATGATAAAAAAAAACTTTCAACAAGTTAGATGTAGAAGGACAAGAAGCACAATAAAAGGAAAATGTTGAAAGCTTTTTTTCAAGATCTGGAACAAGAATAAGATGTCCACTCTCACCACTTCTATTCAACATAGTACTTGACATCCTAGTGAGAGCAATTGGCAAGAGAAAGAAAGAAAAGCCATTCAAATTGCAATGAGGAATTTAAGTTGTCTCTGTATGTAGATGACATGCTCT
Source organism: Carlito syrichta (assembly GCF_000164805.1). NCBI lineage: Eukaryota > Metazoa > Chordata > Mammalia > Primates > Tarsiidae > Carlito > Carlito syrichta. The sequence goes on from NW_007049165.1 coordinate 265, forward strand.
TATACATAAAGAACCCTAAAGACATCACCGAAAATGGTTACAGCTAATAAACCAAATCAACATTTTATGCACTAATGGAAACTATCTGAAAAAGAAAGCAATTCCATTTACAATAGCTACACACAAAAAATACTTAAATATATATTTAACCAAAGAATTGAAAGATCTTTACACTGAAGTCTATAAAACACTGATGAAAAAAATTGTGGGGAACACAAATAAATGGAAAACAATATCATGCACATGGATCAGAAGATTTGATATTGTTATAGTGTTCATGCTAATCAAAATAATCTACACACTCAGTCCAATCCTTATCAAAAATAACACTGACATTCTTCACAGAAATAAAAAAAGTTTAAAATATATGTGAAACCATGAAAAACTCCTAGTAGCCAAAGCAATATTGAGAAAAAGAACATAGAAGCACCTGCTTTCTGCTTTAGAAGAGAATAAAAAATGTAGTTAGAAGCATCCTGCTGTCTGTATTCAGAATATGCTACAAAGTTATACTAACCAAAACAGTATGGCACTGGCATACAGACATATAGACCAACAGAAAATAGAGAATAAAGAAATAAGTTCATGTACTTAGAGTAAAATAATTTTTGAGAAAATTTTTTGAGAAAAGTTCCAAGAACACCCAATGGAGAAAGAACAGTCTTTTTAATGGATTAAAGATTCAAATGTAAGTTCCAAAATATTAAAACTACTAGAAAAAATATACAGGAGACACTCCATGACTTTTAGTCTAGGCAAGGATTGTTTGGATAAGACCTCAAAAGTAAGGTAACAAAAGAAAATAAAAGATTCCATCAAACTTAATAGCTTTTGCACAACAAAGGTAATAATCAACTTACAGAATGAGAGAAAGTATTTGCAAACTATTCATCTGACAAGGAATTAAATCCATTATAGACAGGAAACTTAAACAACTCAATATCAAACAAATACACAATCAAACAAACAAACAAATACACCAATTAAAAAAAATGAGTGAAAGACTTGAACAGATACTTCTCAAAAGAAATGGCCAGGGGGTAGGTCTATGAAAGAATACTCAACATAACTCACCATCAGGAAAATGCAAGTCGAAACCACAATGAGATACTACCTTGCCCCAGTTAAGATGACTATCATTAAGAAAATCTAAAAAATAGGTTTTCCCCAAGTTGTGTTGCTACACTGACTGTATAGAAAAAGGAGGCAGAGTAAATCTACCCTGTGTACACCTCAGTCCAGATCTTGTGCCTGGTCTGTATTGTGAATGGGGGGACATGGAAAAATAAATACATAAATAAATAAAAAATGTTGGTGAGGAGGTGGAGAAAGGGAAATATGTATACCGTGTTGGTAAAAATGTAAATTAGTGCAGACATTATGGAAAGGAGTATAAAGCTTCCTCAAAAAATTAAGAACAAAACTGTCAGAGGATCTAGCAACTCTTCTCCTGGATATCTACTCAAAGAAAATGAAAGGGCATGTAAAAGAGTCATCTGCAGCCCATGTGTGTCATGGCATTCTTTGCAGCAGCCAAGAAGATATGGATTCAACCTCAGTGCCAATCCACTGATGGATGGATAGAGACATGTGACATGTGCAGTCATTCCTCTGAATCACGAAGCACTGGATGCGGCACCCACCATGGATACCCAAACCCACAGATGCTGAAGCCCTTATTTAAAAGGGTATAATGTTTGTATCTGCATGGAACCTATGCACATTCTCCCATGGTCTTAAATCACCTCTAGATTACTTATAATACCAAACACAATGCAAATGCTATGTAAACAGTTGTTAAACTGCATTACTTAGGAGATAATAACATGAAAAAACAGACGTTTGGTACTGAGACACCCATCCTCTTTAAATTTTCCCTTGGTTATTTGTAATCTATGGTTGGTTAAATTCACTGATGTGTTACCCACAAATATGAAGGGTCAACTGCATACCCAATGATATTCTACTCAGCCACCAAAAAATAAAAGCTTATTATTTTCAGAAACATGGGTGAACCTGAAGGGCATTAGGTAAGGCAGCTACTGCACGATCTCACTCACAGGCAGACTCCACAGGGGTTGCTCTCATAGATGCAGGGTGCAGAATGGTGGCTCCCAGAAGCTGGGAAGGGCAGTGGGGAAAGGAACAAGGAGAAATTGGTCAAGAGGTAGAAAGTCACACTTGGACGGCAGGAGTGAGTTCTGGCCTTCGGTTGACAATGGCTAACAAAATCGCACTTGATATTTTACCATGGCTAGAAGAGAGGCTTTGCATGTTCTCATCACAAAGAAATGATAAACGTATGAAGTCACAGATTTACTGAACACCCTGATTTGATTTTTCACGCACTGCATACATCACCACTGTTCCTCATAAATGTGTACATTTATTTGGTGTCAATTAAAAGCAAGATTAAAAAGTTAAATAGAAAGAAAGAAATAACTAGGGATTGGCACTGTGACAAACCACACAATATTAATAAAGAAATTGTTTCTAAATAATTAATAAAGGTGAAAAAATAAAGATACTAATTGCAATAGCATCTGTACACAAAAAGTAAGTTAGAATAATTTCAACAAAATGTCTCTAAGACCTAAACATTAACAAAGCTCTGAGGAGAGAACATTTGTAATATAAAAATTTGGAGAGATATATGTTGGGAGCCGGCCACGGAGGCCCACTGAGTGTTAGGGATTAGGGAGGGCCGTGGACCTCGAGACCGCTAGGACGTGTTCGGGAGCCGTAGACCCCATTTTCCTCCCCCTTTTGCCATGCAGCACAAACAACCTAAAGGAACTCTGTTGGCCTAAGCTGAAGGCTCTGTGACTGTGACAGGCATGGCTCACTCTAGAAACCCATTGTTCCTGTTTCCCATAAACTGCGGTTTCGGCTTAGGTATTAGATATAATTCAAACTCAGGTCACATTTGGGAACCTTTTATATGGTACAAGCTTCTTTATAAGATTTAAAAGAATATTTGTAGAATTAGTATATACTTATGGAGAGCTGTTTTCAGCTTTTCAATGATATAGATGATTATCAAGAGTGGCCTAGCACAGAGTTTGGGCTGGGCCACATTCCTGAGAGCCCAGCACGTACTTTGGACTGGGCTGCATTCTTTTAGGCCGGCTTTAGCTACAGTTAGTGTAAAGTCTTTTTTCTACCTGTTATAGAATTGAATTTATTTTATTCATAGAAGGTATTGTAGAATAGGTCATGCTACGAATCATGTTAGTTCAAACATAATCAATCATAATATTTTTAGGCTTAATAAGAATATAGTTAACTTTAAGAATTTTCATCGTCTCCACTTTCTACTATCGAAGTATTTGCCTTAGTACATTTACAATTTACATTTAGGTTTTAGAAGCTTTGCTGCTGCTAATCAACTTTATATATTAGAATTAAGAATTGGAAAACTTTCGTAGAAATTAGATAGACATATAAGACTTTGGAATAGCCATTTTGTTAAGAGATTGTAGTCTATTGTTCCAAAAGTGGCCCACCG
>NW_007049166.1:0-405 GCF_000164805.1 Carlito syrichta
CACATACTCCTCCCACCTCAAACGCATACCCTTTGTTGCCAATTCTCCACACCGTGAATCCAGTTTGGCCTGGTGACTTGCTTTTGCCAAAAGGACATCAACAAACAAAGGCAGGAGGTCGAAAGCCCTCACACAAGTGGCCTAGCCCTTCCCTGTGGTGGAAACCTGGCAGGCACCACCGTGGGGATAAGTCCAAGCTGGCCTCTTGGGGGATGAGAGGCCCAGCCTTCAAGCCCTCCCAGCTGTACCACTGAGGCTCACATAGGTGACTGAGGTCACCAAGACCATCCAGCCCAGTGGAGCCTGTGGCAACAGGAAGAACCGCCCAAGCAACCCACAGGACTGTGAGAAACAGCACATGTTTGCTGTCTTAAGCCACTCTATTGGGGATGGTGTGTTATGCAA
>NW_007049167.1:0-435 GCF_000164805.1 Carlito syrichta
GCTAACCAGCCGTCTTAACGTGCAAGCCACCTAGCTAGCCAGCTGGCTAACCAACTGACAACATGCTGACCTAACTAGATAGCCATCCACATTACCAGCTGGCTTAACTAACTATCCACCTAGCTAGTCAGCTGGCTAGTCAGCTAACTTAACTCACTGACTTAACTAGCTATCTACCTAGTTAAACAGTTGGTTAGACACTTGAACTAACTAGTTGACAACCTACTTGCCAGCTGGCTAACCAGCTCACTATACTAGCTGAATTAACTAGCTAGCCAGCTGGCAAGCCAGGTGACTTAACTAGCAGACATTACTAGCTAGACACTGTGACTAGCTAGCTGACTGAACTAGCTAGATACCTACATATCCTGCAGGCTTGCCAGCTGATTAACGATTTAGCTACCTAGCTAACCAGCTGCGTAGTGAGCTGAGTTA
>NW_007049168.1:0-1002 GCF_000164805.1 Carlito syrichta
GAAAGGAATTATTGCAGAACAAAAAAGAGGAATGGAATCGAATGGAGTGCAATGGAATGAAGAGGAATGGAATGAAGAAGAATGGATTGCAGAAGAAATGAATGAATAGGAATGAAATGAAATGGACTAGAGTAGAATGGAATGGAATGGAGAGGAATGAATGGAAAGGAATGGAGAGGAATTGAATAGAATGGAAGGCAGAGGAATGGAATGGAGAGAAATGGAATGGAGAGGATTGGAATGGATTGGAATTGAATGGTGAGGAAAGGAGTGGAAAGGAATACAAAGGAAAGGAGTGGAGAGGAATGGAATGGAATGGAATGGAAAGGAAAATAATGCAATGGAGAGGAGTGGATTGGAATAGACTGCAATGGAGAGGAATGGAATGGAATGGAGAGGAATATAGAGGAATTGAATTTAATCGAATGGAACAGAGAGAAATGGAATTGAATGGAATGTAGAGAAATGGAATGGAATGATTGGAATGGACAGGAATGGAATGGAGAGTAATGGATTGGACTGGATTTGAATGGAGAGGAAAGGAGTGAAAAAGGAATAGAATGAAATGGAATGGATAGGAATGGAATGGAGTCGAATGGATTGGAAGGGAGAGGAGTGGAATGGAATGCAACGGAGTGGAGATGAAAGGAACAAAATGGAATGGACTGGAATGGAATGAAATGAACAAGAATGAAATGGAGAGAAATGGAAAGGAGCAGAATGGAATGGTCAGGAATAAAGAGGAATGGAATGGATTGGAATGGAATGGAATGGAATGGAGAGTAATGGAATTGAATGGAATGGACTGGAAAATAAAAAGGTAGTGGACAGAAATGGAATGGAGAGGAATGGATAGGATAGGAATTGAATGGAATGGAATGGAATGGAGAGGAAAAGTGTGGAAAGGTATACAATGGAATGGAATGAAGAGGAATGGAGTGGAATGGAATGTATTTGTTAGGTATGGAATGGAGAAGAATGGAAGGAGCAGAATGGAATCAA
>NW_007049169.1:0-405 GCF_000164805.1 Carlito syrichta
TGAACTACAGACTCACATTAGCACACCTGACTATGGAATGCTTTCAATAAATTTGGTACCATCTCCTCCTTGGATGTTTTATACAATTTTGCTGGAAAGTCAGCTGGTTCAGGGATTTTTTTTTGTAGGTAGTTTTCTTATGATGGAGTCGATTTCCTGGGTTGTTATTGGGTCTCGGTTTATTCGTGTTTCAACCTTGGAGGTTGTGTGATGTCAGAAAGTCCTCCATTTAATTAAGGTTATCAAGTTTGCTTCTATACAGCATAGTATAGAAGTGTGCATAGTAATCCCTGACAATCTTTTGTATTTCTTTGGCATCAGCAGTGATCTGATCTGTTACATTTCTGATTGTGTTTATTTGGGCTTTTCCCTCTCTTTTTCTTGGTCATTCTGGGTAACGTTCCA
>NW_007049170.1:0-404 GCF_000164805.1 Carlito syrichta
ACTGTACCCCACAAACCATAATAAAAAATACTGATTAATGAAAAAAAAAAAAAGTTTCAGTCTCCAACTCTCTCAACTGACTGATGAATAGGCTGGTCTCAAACTCCTGGCTCCAGGTGATCCTCCTACCCTGGTATCCTAAAGTGCTAGGGTTACAAGTGTGAGCCACTGTGCCAGGCCAAGATTGGGTTTCATATTTGTGACAATGTCAACAATTTATGAATGAAATTTCTCAAGAGATCAGTTCTTATAAACAGTGTTGGTGCACTTTCTGTCTTCCAACCATGTCATCTTAATGTCATAAATATAGGATGAAGTGAAGAGAAGAATGAGTACATGAGTGCGGGAAAAGAGCTTGTCATTTCTCCTAATCACCTTACAGACTTTTCTGATTCTCTGTAAGT
>NW_007049171.1:0-403 GCF_000164805.1 Carlito syrichta
ATTTTTTTCTCTGCATATAAGAACTAATTTAACCTTTACAGTAATTTTGTGAGGCAAGTGCAATAATTATTCCCATTTTATATATGAAAGACTTAAAAGTTTAAGCAATTTGCTTGACTATATATAGCAAGGAAGGATGATCCTGATAATTGTACCTAATAATCTAATTTCATCACGTCTATAGCAAAGTTTTAAATATCAAGATCAATATGACTAGATATAGAAGAAATAAAAATACAATGCAAGTTTGACTAGTGAAACTTCTGCTTAAGCTCTGTTAAAATATTTGGAATGCTATTTTCAGAATTATTAGAGCTTGTTTTAAATCTCAAATATGTTCCAGTTTGGACAATAAATTATGTGGTCTCCCTATTCAAAGACTACAAAGCTTCTTAAATAAAGC
>NW_007049172.1:0-407 GCF_000164805.1 Carlito syrichta
AGAACTTGAGAAATGAGAAGAGGAGAGAAATTCTGACCAACTAATGTTCATAGACTTGGTTGAAAGTTTTCAACTTCTCAGTGGGAAAGAAATTGGGAATGAACATCGGAAACATTCTGCAATGACTAAGATGTGTTGGCTATTCTATGCCTTTGCCAGGAACCAGTCAAGCTCAGCTGGGCTGGAGTGGAACCTTAATCACACTGGAGAGTCTTTTCTTCCACCAGTGCTAATTTCACGGGAGCCTTTAATGTGGCCTGGCAATTTTATTTTTCTTTAGTCTATGTACTTCTTAGTTTTCCTGGGTCATTGTTACACACTTTCTCTAGTGTCCTCAATTCTCCAACATGTTCTTCTCATCCTCACTTCTAGTTTACTTCACCGAGATAAAATGAAGCATTCAGGGC
>NW_007049173.1:0-421 GCF_000164805.1 Carlito syrichta
TCCATTCCTTTCCATTCCATTCGTTTCCATTCCTTTCCTCTCCATTCCATTCCCTCGAATCCAACCCATTCCATTCCTTTCCCTTCTATTCCATTCCGTTCCATTTCTTTCCTCTCCATTCCACTCCTCTTCATTCCATTCCATTCCCTTCCATTCCATTCCATTCCTCTTCATACAATTCCATTCCGTTCCTCTCCATTAGATTGAAATCCATTTCATTCCACTGCATTTCATTTCACTCCACTCCATACCATTACATTCCTCTCCATTCCACTCACTCCGTGCCATTAATACCCATTCAATTCCATTCAATTTCCTTCAAATATAATCCATTCTTCCCCATTCCCTTGTATTCCATCCACTCCATTCCTTTCTAATCCATTCCTCTCCATTCCATTCCATTCCCCTCCATTGCATTACA
>NW_007049174.1:0-403 GCF_000164805.1 Carlito syrichta
GAGACCCTCCTAATGACTAAGTGCCTGCTATCAGAAGCCGACTTGGTGCATCTGTCCAGATGTCTCCATCAGCTAAAAGAGCTGAGCCTGAAAGTCATCATGATGACTCACTTCAGCCCTGAGCCACTCCAAGTTCTGCTAGAGAAAGTTGCAACCACTCTCCAGACACTGAAATTCAATTAATGTGGGATCACAGACTCTCAACACAACACCATCCTGCCTGCCCTGAGCCACTGCTCCCAGCTCACAGCCTTCAGCTTCTGTGGGAATCCCATCTCCATGGTCACTTTGGAGACCCTCCTACGCCACACTGTCAGGCTGAGCAAGTTAAGCCTAGAACTCCATCCTGTCCCCCCAGGGTGTTATGCCCAGGGTGTTCTCCACTGAGGGAGACTTGCCCTGC
>NW_007049175.1:0-482 GCF_000164805.1 Carlito syrichta
GCAAAAGGGGGAGGAAAATGGGGTCTACGGCTCCCGAACACATCCTAGCGGTCTCGAGGTACACGGCCCTCCCTGATCCCTAACGCTCAGTGGGCCTCCATGGCCGGCTCCCAACAATGGACGGATGGAATGGAAACAATGGAATGGAAAAGAATGGATGGAAAGAATTCAAATAAATGGGTAGGAATGGAATGGAATGCAATTCAATGCAATGGACTAGAACGGAATGGCATGGAAAGGAATGAAATGGAATGGAAAGGAATGAATTGGAATGGATTGGAGTGACAGAAAATGCAATGGAAAGGAATGGATCAGAGAGGAATGGAATAATGGAGAGGAATGGAATGGAGGGTAATGGAAAGGATTGGAATGGAATGGAGTGGAGTGGAATGGAATAGAATGGAGAGGAATGGAATGGAATGGAATAGAATGGGGAGAAATGGAATGGAATGGACTGGAATATAATGGAATAGAATGCAATA
>NW_007049176.1:0-402 GCF_000164805.1 Carlito syrichta
AGGTGAGCACAACCCTGGATTCATATTTTTGGCTTCTTCTAGAGACGAGGTCTGACCAAGGTTCCCGGGCTGGACTTGTACCTGGGGGCTCAGGCCATCCACTTGCCTTGGCCTCCCAGTTAACCAGAATGACCGGTGTGAAACCCCGTGCTTGGCCTCCACACCCTTCTTAGGGCCCTAATGTGAGGCCTGCTCCCTTCCGATGAACCGGGACCCTAGATAGGGTGGTCGGATTTGCCTGCCAAGCCCTTCCCTGGGGAGCATCTGGAACAGAAGCATGTCTTTGCAGGGGTGCCACCCCTCCTTCTGCCTTATTCTTCAGGGTGGACCCACTACCTCCTTGCAGGGGCAGCCTCACAGAAAGGGAGGGTGTGACTCAAACCTTCAGGGATCTAGAATGGC
>NW_007049177.1:0-563 GCF_000164805.1 Carlito syrichta
TCCGGGTCTCTGCACGGCTGGTGGGGAGGCGCCCGTGGGCTCACACACGCACGGAGGCACGGGAGTCTTCTCCCGACCTTGCTGGGGCGCAAGAGACCGTCACCGTCAGGCACCAGTTATGTGGGAGCAAATCCAAGCATGTCAGCATGCCGGCAGGGGAGGCCACAAGCGCTGCTCAAGACCAAGGTCGCTGTCTGCGGGGAGTCCGGACCACCCACCTGCATGGTGCCCTATCTTCTGACGGACTCACTCGTGCACTTATGTATTGTCCGTCAACACTACCAAAATAAGCCTCCCAGGACGTGGCGGCCTTCTGCTGGTCTTGCTGTCTGACTTAGCCTCGGAATCTAGAACCGCGCCCTGTGTGTGAGAGATGCTCCAATGAGACCCGGTGACTCAGCCTGTTATCCCAGCACTCTGGGAAGCCGAGGTGAGAGGATGGCCTGAGCCCGCGGGTTCGAGACCTGCCCCGGCTACTTGGCAAGACCGCATCTCTACAATACATCAAAAATTAGCCGGGCATGGTAGCGTGTGCCTGTAGTTCCGGCTACTTGGAAGGCTGA
>NW_007049178.1:0-674 GCF_000164805.1 Carlito syrichta
TGAGGGGAATGACTTTTTAAAAAAATTTTGATTCAAAGTCTCTCTGTCGCTGGAGTGCAGTGGTGTGATCACGGCTCACTGCATCCTTAATCTCCTGGGTTCAGGGGATCCTTCCGCCTCAGCCTATCGAGTAACTGGGACTACAGGTGAATGCCACCAAGCTAGGCCAATTTTTTCTGAGTTTATGTAGAGGTGAGGTCTTGCTATGTTGCCCAGGCTGGTCTTGAACTCTTGACCTCAACTGATCCTCCTGCCTTACTCTCCTTATTAAAGTGCTGGGAGTAGAGGTATTAGTCACTGTGCCCAGCCAAATGATGTCTTTTTGTGTGTGTGCATGGACTTGAAATTATACAATATATATTGTATATATCACTATTTAATTTGTTGAAACATTATAGAGTATACAAATATAAACTTTAAAAATCAGGTTAAAAAATTTCAATTTTCTTTTTGCACTTTTCTAGGTGAGAATGAAATCTGACATTTTTCTTTTATCCAAATTCCTAACTAAGAGACTTGAGGAGTCACACCTGATAAGAACTCAGCAAAGCATCTTAACTTAATCTACATATCCAGAAACCTGGAACCTTTCCACCCTTTATCTCAGCAAAACATCTTATCTCCTGATAATGACTATGTATGACCAGTCAAGAAATCTTTTTTTGTGTGTGTGT
>NW_007049179.1:0-402 GCF_000164805.1 Carlito syrichta
AAAAAATCAGCCGGGCGTGGTGGCGCATGCCCGTAATTCCAGCTACTCGGAAGGCTGAGGAGGAAGGATAGCCGGAGTCCAGCAGGTAGAGGCTGCAGTGGCCGGGAGTGTCCACTACAATCCAGTCTGGGCAACAGAGTGAGACTCCAGCCTCAAAAAATAAAAAATAAAAAAATAAAATAAAATAAAATAAATAAAATAAAAAGACAAGCAGCCGCGCTCGGTGGCTCAGCCTGTAATCCCAGCACTTTGGGAAGCAGAGGTGGAGGATTGCCTGAGCCCAGAGGTTCAAGACCACCCTGGGCAACTTGACGAGACCTCGTCTCTATGATAAAAATCAAAAAATTAGCCAGGCATGGTAGCGCGCGCCTGTAGTTCCAGCTACTTGGAAGGCTGAGGCAG
>NW_007049180.1:0-401 GCF_000164805.1 Carlito syrichta
CAAGATTTTGAAAATGCATTTCTCCAGGAAATAGACTCTGCTTTCCCATTATTGTGTTAGGGTTTATAAACAAGATTTAAAAAATTGGCTTCCCACTCTCATTCTGTCCTTTCAAGAAAGACCAGTCACTGGACACCCAACACAGAAAAGTCACATGTGCACCCATAATGTAAATGGCCAATTATGGAGGCATCCCACACAAAGGAGGTCTAGTCACTGAGACACATATCCCAGAGGAGAGTTAGTCATGTTTTGCACCCATAACAAAGGAGGTCCTGACACTGGGACACACAATTTGCAGTAGGGCCAGTAGCTGGGGCACCAATCATGAAAAAGACTCAGTCAATGGAGCAACTATTCTGTAGGAAGCCCCAAAACTGGAACACCCTTTAAAGAGACAG
>NW_007049181.1:0-467 GCF_000164805.1 Carlito syrichta
ACCAAGCTAGCCAGCCAGCAAGCCAGCTCTCGTAACTAGCTGAATTTACTAGCTAACCAGTGGGCTAGCCAGCTGACTTTATTAGCTAGCTAGCTACCTAGCCAGGGGGCTAGCCAGTTGACTTAACTAGCTGATGTAAACTGCTAGCCAGCTGGCTAGCCTGCTGACTTAACCAGCTGGCTACTTAGCTAGCCACATGGTTAGCCACTTCAATTAACTAGCTGACTTAACGAGCCAAGCAGCAGGCTAGCCAGCTGACAACTAGCTGACATCACTAGATAGCCAGGTTGTTAGCCAGTTTACTTAACTAGATAGCTACCTACATATCACCCTGACTTGTCAGCTGACTTTACTAGCTGATGTAAAGAAGTAGCCAGCTGGCTAGCCAGCTGACTTATCTAGCTAGTTATTCTTTTAGGCAGCTGACTAGCCAGCTGACTTAACTAACTGACTTAACTACCTAGGCT
>NW_007049182.1:0-400 GCF_000164805.1 Carlito syrichta
CCCTCTTCTTTCTTATCAATTGGACTCCCAAATTTTTGCTGGACTTATGCCATTCGGAATCAAGACTGCATTTCCCAGCATCCCTTGCAACTGGGAACAGCTGTAGGACTCAGTTTTGGCCAGCAGGATCTGAGTCAGAGTCATGTGAGCAACCTTTTGTTCTGCCCTCAAATGGCAGGAGTGGTGCTTGGTTTCCCATTTTTCTTTCACTGGCTGGAATGTGGATGGTAGATGTGGGTGGTCATTTCAACCTTTCAAGAAAGGGTAGTCCTCTAGGCAAAACAGCAAGATGGAAGGAGCCGGGGTCCCTGATACATGGAGCCACTACAATCCAGCCCAAGACTCCTGAAACCGGAACTGTTACACGAGAAATTAACTTTTGTCTTTTTTTTTTTTTTAA
>NW_007049183.1:0-468 GCF_000164805.1 Carlito syrichta
GAATAAAGAACTCAGAACTAAGACACAAATTCGTTTAATTTTTGACAAAGATGCCAAAGTTTTTGAAGGGGGAAAAGTTTTTTGAACAAATGCTTGTGAGAACTGGATAAACATAGAATAAAATAAACCTCAATCCCACCTAATAACATATGGAAATGTTACTTTGCGATGAAGTAAAACTGAAATGTGAAAGCTAAAACTAAACGTTAAAAAAAGAAATAATGACTTCTTTTTGTAACCTGAAGTAGGCAAGCCTTTCTTAGAAAGAATAGATTTCAGCCGGGCTCGGTGGCTCAGCCTGTAATCCCGCGCTTTGGGAGGCTGAGGTGAGTGGATTGCCTTCGAGACCCACCTGGACAGCTTGGCATAGACCTCATCTCTACAATAAATCAAAAAATCAGCCAGGTGTGGTAGCACGAGCCCTTAGTTCCAGCTACTTGGAAGGCCGAGGTGGAAGGATCGCTGGAA
>NW_007049184.1:0-488 GCF_000164805.1 Carlito syrichta
CACATTCCAGTAATGTCTTCAGGAATTAATTGACAGAGATCATTTTTAACTGCTATTAACAATAGTAGGATGTTAGTTGATATGGACTAGGCATATATTCAGAGACATCATTTAATATTTAGAGATGTTATGTAAACCTCAGTAATACCTACAGGCTATTATAATATCTTTTCTTTTCAAATGTTACTTGATTTTTTTCAAGGTTTAGTAAGTTTATAAATATAGTATAAATAGTGTTAACAACTATTTTCTTATAGAAAACTGTGAAGGAAGTAAATGCCTCCTCCACTCAGTCTATATCTATACCGCATTTAATAGTAGAATGAAAAGAAGGAAGGAGGAAGGAAGGAAGGAAGGAAGGAAGGAAGGAAGGAAGAGAAGGAAGAGAGGTCAGTCAATGTCTACTACATAAAAAGATGCAATTTATTGAAAAAAATGAGTCACCTGTTTTAGATCATATAAATTTTTACAATGAATCAATCATCTTA
>NW_007049185.1:0-582 GCF_000164805.1 Carlito syrichta
CTGGATAGCCGGGCCAAGTGTCTTCATGTTGTGGACAGACTAGGACGCTCCCACCCAAAATTCCTTCTCCCTCCACCCCTTGAGGGCTGACTTGCCTGGTGGTCTGATGCTTCCCAGCCTTCTCCAGTCCCCTCCCTCTTTTCCCCACACAGGCATTTCCCCTGATAAAATCCTGCATCTTTAGTTCCATTTTGGGATTAAAGGATCTGAACAAACATACCTCTTGAAGAATACCAATTACTGTCAAGAGGAATGCAGATGAAGCATAGGGGACAATTTGGGAAACTACAACCCAGCCCGAAAAGAACATTAAAGACTGAAAAAAGGAGTTTCTCACCCCATCCATCCATCCATCCATCCACCCATCATCCACCATCCACCCATCCATGGATCCATTCATCCATCCACCCACCCATGAATCCATTCATCCAGCCATCCACCCTTCACCTATCTATCTACTTATCCATCCATCCACCCATCCACCCATCATCTACCCCCTCACCCATCCACGAATCCATTCGTCTACCACCAATTCACCCATCATCCACCCATTCCCATATCCAGCCATCCACCCATCATCCA
>NW_007049186.1:0-488 GCF_000164805.1 Carlito syrichta
CCAGTAAGTGGGCGGCTGATAGAGCCTGCAGGCACGGGGCCCATCCCTGGACTGTGTGGTCGAGTTGTTTTAAAAGATAGGCTATGGGGGCAAACGTTTGTCTGCTAAATTGACCTAGGACTCCTAAGCCTGTACCCTTATTTTTGTGGACATATAGGGTGAAGGGCCGGAGGATATCGGGTAGTCGTAGGGCAGGGGCCTGGAGGAGAGCCTGTTGGAGGGCAGTAGAAGGCTGTTTAACGGCTGAGAGGGAGAGTAAGAGTTCCTTTGGGTCGCCTTTAGCGAGGTTGTAGAGTGACTTGGTGAGTAGGACAAAATTGGGGATCCAGGCTCGGAAGTAGCCCGCTAATCCCAAAAATGACTGGATTTCCTCCTTTATCTTTGGTGTTTGGAGAGATTCAATAACGACTTTACGGTTGGTTGTTATAGCCTTTTGTTGGTGTGAGATGGCAACCCCAAGGTAGGTGACCTGTGTTTTGGACAATTGA
>NW_007049186.1:2188-2647 GCF_000164805.1 Carlito syrichta
ACCTCATTTGGGGGTGTAAGGGGCCCTTGATCTAGCCTTTTTAATTTGGACCTAATGTCTGGATAACTTTGAGAGAAAAAGTAAGTCATAAGGAGTTGTCGCCCATCCGGAGATTCAGGGTCCAAATTAGTAAACTGTTGGAGGGCTTTTGTGAGGCGATTGAGGAAGGTGGAAGGGTCTTCATTCTTTTCCTGGATTATTTCCTGCAGCTTTTCAAAGTTAATAGCCTTTTGCGCTGCCCTCCTTAACCTGGAAAGGAGACAGGTGGAAAATTGATCTCTGGCCCGGGGAATTATAATCCCACTCAGGGTCTTGGTCTGGGACTGCTACTGCCCCAAGGGGATGTGTCGGGGAGGTCTGGTGGACCTCATCTGCATATGTTCTTGCCTGTTCCCATACCCTTCTGCGTTCTTCAGGGAGAAGAGTGTTGGAGGGGACCATGTAAATGTCATGAAAGGT
>NW_007049187.1:0-718 GCF_000164805.1 Carlito syrichta
TTCTGGTTCATTTTCAATGAAGGTTCGAGGGTGGGCTCAGGCGTTCAGCCTCATCATCCCACACTTTGGGAGGCCAAGGCCAGCATCCAGCCTGAGTCTGCAGGCCTAGACCCACCCATGCATCTCGGTGAGCCCATGTCTCTACACTCCATCAAAGACCAGGCGACCGGAACCTGGGCTGGCCCCAGCCATGTTGCACCACCTTGCTTGCACTGAGTGTGGTGGCATATGCCTGTCATTGTGGCTCCTCGGAAGGCTGGGGAAAGGCTCACCAGAGTCCAGCAGACTGAGGCTGTGGTGGCCAGGAGCAAGAAACCATCCTCCAGCCAGGGCTAAGGAGTGAGATTTCAACTGAAAGAAAAAAGGAAAAAAGAAAATGACAGAGCATCCATTTGTGTATGGAGTTGGGAATCATCGTGAACAGACAGAGATCTTTTGGGAAGAAGGCTGCAACCTTGGGCTTAGAGTTCCCGAAAGTTAGAAGATTCGTAGACAATCAGATTGTGACTTTGGGAGGCCAAGGTGGGAAACTACTGGAGCACAGAAGTTTGAGACCAGCCAGTGTCACATAGTGAGAACTCATCGCTCCTTGGAATGCAAATATATTTGTGCCTGCGGTCCCACCTACACAGGTTGTGGTGCCCTCTGACCCAGGGTGTGCCTTTCCATAGCCCTCACTGACAGCAAGTGCGAGTCCAGGCTGGGCACCATGATTCAC
>NW_007049188.1:0-470 GCF_000164805.1 Carlito syrichta
TCCAGCCTAGGTGGCAGAGTGAGACCTCGACTCACAAAATAAAATAGAATAAAATAAAACAAAATGTTAAACTTATCAGCAAATACATATCCGTGTCAACATCTGTAGATCATCTGCTTTTTGAGTACATGTATATGCATTACTAGTTTGTAAGTGACATGGGAACAGAATCTGTAATATGCACATTTTAAAATTACTGACATCTTCTATTAGAATGCCTAGCCTAGAGTTGGGATCTCAGGAACACATCGTAGGACGAGAAAAAAGTCATTGTGTAAACAGGGTCTGTCTGGACATCCAGATCCTACAAGCGTAAAGTGTCGGAGAATGTTTCCTGAACTAAGTCTAGGTTTTCACTTGGAAGTTTTCTGAACTTAAGAATAGAGCTCAGGAAAAAGTGACTTCTATATATCTTCCCCTATGTTCTTCTCTGTTCATATAGGAATACACATTAAAAGTCTTAGCAAAAA
>NW_007049189.1:0-492 GCF_000164805.1 Carlito syrichta
AGGGATCTCACAGGGATTCTTCATTTCACCTTGTCAGTGTTGCTGGGCTCTCAGTGTTGTTGTGAAGATCCACAGACTTTTCCGTATTTTAGCAGGAAGCGGCTTTTCTCTTCTTCTTACTTTGCTGTCTTTTTCTTTCTCTTTTTTTCTCTCAACCCTAGATTGTGCAAAGGGATTTTTGAAAAACAAAATCTAGGAAGTACAAAAGGGGACCCAGAAGAACCCAGAACTATCTTTTGGAGGGGCTGCCCCTTGTAGTACAGGCTTTCCCTGCTAAGTACATGTTATAGGAACGCACCAGCATCTGTGTACCAGCAAGCGTTCTTGTAAGAGGCTGTGTTTGGCTTCAGTGAATTTTTTTTTTTGGAGATTCTTTCAGTGTGTTTGTCCATTTCATGATGAGTGATTTACAAGTGCACCTGCCCAAACACAGCATGACCAAACACAGCATGACCTCTATGCCCCACCCTTCTTATTCACTCCCTCTCTCCC
>NW_007049190.1:0-396 GCF_000164805.1 Carlito syrichta
ACCCCCTTTCTGATCTTAGTTTCTCCCCATGGAAGAAAGTCCTTTTCTTCCTAAACGTTGAGAGGCTTGCAGGTCTTATACCTGGTACTTACACCTTACTGCAATATTTTATCATAAAGTTATTTTTACCCCAACTCGAATTTATTTTATTTGACAATATATAGAAACAGCCCCAGGAAAATAACAATTATACCTTTTGAAAAAGAACATTACACCCTCCATTTCCATCCCAACCCTGGCCATAACTCCCTGTGGACCTACAGCTTTCCACAGATCTGCAAGCTTTTCTCACTATCATAAGCTCATTCCATGACTGCTGTAAACAGACAGGTGCATCTGCAGGGAAGGCTCCTCTAAAGAACTGCCTGGGCCTTTTGTAGGATGAGAACTAACCAC
>NW_007049191.1:0-493 GCF_000164805.1 Carlito syrichta
CCAGCAGTCTAGCCAACTTATTTAATTATCTGACTTAAGCAGCTAGCCAGATGGTTAGCCAGCTGACTCAAATAGCAGACATAACTAGTTAGCCAGTTGGCTAACCAGCTGACTTAACTAGCTCTCTACCTAGTTAGCCAACTGGCTAGCCAGGTGACTTAACTAAATGACTTAATTAGCTAGCCAGCTGGCTAGACAGCTGACATAACTAGCTCACTACCTAGATAGCCTGCTGGCTAGCCAGATGACTTAACTAGCTGACTTAAATAGATGGCCTGCTTGCAAGCCAACTGAATTAACTAGCTTGCTACTTAGCTAGCCAGCTGGAAGCCAGCTGAATTAACTTGGTGACTTAACTAGCTAGCCACCTGGTTACCTAGCTGATTTAACTAGCTAGGTACCTAGCGAGCCAGCTGACTTAACTAGCTGACTTAACCAGCTAGCCAACTGGCTAGCAAACTGTCATATCTAGCTAGCTACCTACTCAACCAGC
>NW_007049192.1:0-456 GCF_000164805.1 Carlito syrichta
AAGAAGAAGGAGTACACACACACTTACACATGGGCATGCACTCATACACACACACATGCATACACAAACGTGCACACTTAGGCACACACCCTTGAATACACACACTCCCACACACTCATACACACGCTCACACATGCATAAACACACATGCGCACTTATGCACACACACAAACATTTACATGGGCACATGCATAAACACACACTCATGCACACACACACACTCACGTACACTCACACACGCACGCACATGAACACACAAACGCACACACTTATGTACATACAAACACTCAAAAACACACTTGGACATACATGCACAAAAGCAAACACACTCATGCACATATACACTTACATATGCGCATGCATACACACATGCACACACAGGCACACACAAACATGCATGCACACACAAACACACATGCACGCTCATGTACACACACTCAATCACACACTCAAACA
>NW_007049193.1:0-423 GCF_000164805.1 Carlito syrichta
GTGTGCACACACAAAGAGACATGTGTGCACACACAGGCACATGAACACACACATGCATGCACCCTCACACCTGCATGTGTGTAGCCAGGTGTGCACACACTGAGAGACTTGTGTGCAAATGCATGTGCATGGACACACACATGCAGGCACCCACATGCACACACACATATGCACACGCATGAGAGACAGTGTGTGTATGCTTGTGCAATATGCATGCGCACACATGCACATGAACACACACAAACACACACACACGCAACTCACCTATATGCACATAGGCACACACAAGATACATGAGTGCACACATGCACACACATGCAATATGCATGCACACATTCACATGCTCGCATGCAGATATATGCATGTACACACTCACACATGCATGCATGCAGTCAAACACACACACACAGAGGGACACGTATG
>NW_007049194.1:0-394 GCF_000164805.1 Carlito syrichta
AGGGGTTAAATCAGCTGGTTGATTCAGCTGGCTAACTAGTTAGCAAACGGGTTGAGTCAGGTGGTTGAGTAGGATAGCTAGAAGTTAGCTAACGAGTTAAGTCAGCTGAATGAGTCAGGTAGCTAGCTAGATAACTAACAAGTTAAGTCAGCTGGTTGTGTCAGTTAGCTAGCTTGTTAGATAACGGGTTAATTCAGATGATTAAATCACTTAGCTAGGACATTAGATAAGGAATAAGCTAATTAATTACCAAGCTGGTTAAGTCAGTTTCCTAGCTAGGCAGCTAACTATTTAAGTCAGCTTGTTAGCTAGGTTGCTAGCTAATTTGCTAATAATTTACATCAACTAGCTAGGTAGCTAGCTAGTTAAGTCAGCTGGTTAGCAAGGTGGCTAG
>NW_007049195.1:0-404 GCF_000164805.1 Carlito syrichta
AGGCTCTTGTTAGAATTAAATGAGTTACCAACACAAGGTGCTTAGAACACCCTGTAGTATGCACTAGATGTATTTGCTAATCAAACAAAAATAAACATAAGTCTGGCACAAAAAATGTACTTTCTACAGAGGCAACTGCGGCCTTAAGTGAAGTGCCTTGGACCCTCTCCCAAGTGTGTAATTGATGCCCTATAACCCCTTCTGACTTGTGCTCATATAAATGCTGCTCAGGAATAGGAAGAATGTGGGATTGGAAGTTCTAGTTTGCACCTGGCTTTGTCATATTATTTCCTCTGTGTACTTGGCCAAGTTATTTTACATCTCTGAGGTATAGTTTTTTTTTTTTTTTTCAGGTGTGCACTTTTATTGAACTGGTCTCAAGTCAGTGTACAGGTAAGCCCTGG
>NW_007049196.1:0-424 GCF_000164805.1 Carlito syrichta
CGGGGGCGAGAGTCAGAGACCCACTGCAGATCTCCCTTGCAGAGGGCTTCAGACACCGGGTTGCCAGGTCGCCATCTTGCCCCGCCTCCTCCATTTTTACTTTTAAAGGAAAATGTCAAATTATTTTTTAGAATGACTACACCATTTCACATTCCTGCCAATGATATATGAGTAATTCAGTTTCTCTGCATGCCTTCCAGCATTTGGTGTTATCACAGTTATGTCATCTACAAACAGAGACACTTTTATTTCTTCCTTTTCAATTTGTATGCCATTTATTTTTTTCTTGCCTAATTTCACTGATTAGAACTTTCAATTCTATGTGAAGTAACTTATAAGAATGCAAAAAGAAAAAGAAAAAGAAAAACAGAGGAAAAATACAGAAAAAATAAAATGGCAAACTGACATTCTTATATACTAATAA
>NW_007049197.1:0-1139 GCF_000164805.1 Carlito syrichta
TAGCTAGTTGTCAACTGGCTAGCCAGCTGTCTATCTAGTTAGGTCACCTAGTAAAGTCGGCTCGCTAGCCAGCTGGATAGCTAGGTAGCTAGATAGTTAATTCAGCTGGCAAGCATGCAGGATATGTATGTAACTAACAAGTTAAGTCAGCTGGCTGGTCACCTGGCTAGCTAGTGATATCAGCTAGTTAAATTAACTGACTATACAGTGGGCTAAAGAGTTAAGTCAGCTAGTTTAGTCAGCTGGCTAGACAGCTGGCTAACTGGTTAAGTCTGCTAGTTAATTCAAGTAGCTATTTGTCTGGCTAGTAAGGTAGTTAGCTAGTTAAGTCAGCTGGTTAGCCAGCTGGATAGCAGGCTATGTCAGCTAGTTAAGTCAGTTGGCTAGCCACCTGGCATGGTAGGTAGCTAGCTAATTAAATCAGCTGGCTACAGGGCTGGCTAGCTTGTTAAATCAGCTAGTTATATGAGGATTTAGCTGGTTGGCTAGCTAGATGGCTAGCTAGTTAAGCCAGTTGGCTAGCCAGATGGCTATCTAGTAAAGTCAGCTAGCTAACTCAGCTGGTTAACAGGCTGACTAGCTAGGTGTCTGGCAAGTTAATCTGGCTGGTTAGCATGCAAGTCTGGCAAGTTAAGCTGACTGGTTAGCATGCAGGTGGCCAGGTAGTTAAACCGGCTTACTAGGTGGCTGACCAGCAGGGTGTCTGGCTAGTTAAGTCGGCTGGCTATCTGGCTGTCCAGACAGTCATCCGGCTGTTTAAGCTTGCTGGCTAGTCAGCTGGCCAGACCACTAGATAGCTAGCCGGCTGCCTTGCCAGCTAGCCAGCCCATTAGCTAGCTAGTTTAGTCAGCTGACTAGTCATCTAGCCAACCAGGTAGCCAGCTAATTAAGTCAGCTGACTAGCCAGCTAACCAGCCAACTACCTCGTCAGCTAGTTAAGTCAGGCAACTAGACAGCTAGCTAGTTAAGTCAGCCAGCTAGTCAGCTAGCTAGTCAGCTAGCTATTTAAGTCAGCTAGCTAGCTAACTTGCCAGTTAGTGAGCTAGTTAAGTCAGCTGGCTATACAGCTAGATATCTTGTATGCTAGCTAGTATGTCAGCTAGATAACCAGCTAGCTAGTCAGCTATCTAGTTAAGTCA
>NW_007049198.1:0-428 GCF_000164805.1 Carlito syrichta
ACAGATGACAGCTGAGATTCCACTGGGGTGGCAGGTCAGATGCCACTGAGAAAACAAATGAACTTGGTGCATTTTTCCCTCTAATTTTCTAGCACAGAAGATGAACTAAATTGAACCTACTACTCTCTCTTCCATCATTTTTTTTCACATCAAGCACATAATAGTAACATTGGGAAAGCATTTTATTTATTTTTTTATAGTCAATATTTTTTATTATGATATTGTGGGGTACAGTTAAGGTTTAGGTATACAAGTACATTTCGTTCAGGCACCCTTGTTGATAAGAGGTGTTTCCCCATCTGCAGAGAGATATTTACTACTGTTAATCCCCTCTCCCTCCCACCCCATAATTTCCCACTACTGTCAGTCATTTTCTTATAGTATTACATTGGATGTTCAAGGTCCACTATATGAGTGAGAACATGTGA
>NW_007049199.1:0-391 GCF_000164805.1 Carlito syrichta
AAAAAAAAAAAAAAAAAAAGAAAGGAAACTGTGGTGTGTGCATACAATGGAATACTATTCAACCTTAAAAAGAAAGGAATCCTATAATATGAGACAATATGACCGGGCCTTAAGAATATTATGCTAAGTGAAATAAGCCAGTCACTGAAAGATTCTACTTATATGAGGTGTCTAAACTAGTCAAATTAATAGGCACAAAGAGTAGCATGGTAGTTGCCAGGGGCTGGGATGAAGGATAAATGAGGAGTCATCACTGAATGGATAACAAGTTTCAATTATGCTGGATGAATAGTTTTAGAGAGATCTGCTGTGCCACATACTGCCTGTTGCTACAATATTGTAACATGCACTTGAAAGATTAAAGAATAGATCTTATGTTATGTTCTTACTA
>NW_007049200.1:0-625 GCF_000164805.1 Carlito syrichta
TAGTCAGCTGGATAAATAGTTAAGTCAGCTAGTTTAGTCACCTGGCTGGCCAACTGCCTAGCTTGTTTATCAAGTAGTTACATCAGTCTGCTTACCAGCATCCTAGCTATTTTAGTCACCTCGTTAAGTCAGTTGGCTAACCAACTAGCTAGCTACTCAAAAAGCTAGTCCATTCAGATGGCTAGCCAGCTGGCTAGCTTGTTATTTCATCTAGTTAAGTCAGCTGGCTAGCTAGGTAGCTATATAGTTAAGTCAGCTAGTTATGTCAGCTGGCTAGCTAGTTAATTCAGCTAGAAAAGTTAGCTAGCTAGCCAGGTAGGTAGTTAGCTAGTTATTTCAGGTGGCAATGTCAGCTGGCTATTTAGGAAGCTAGCTAGTTAAGTCAGCTAGTTAAGTGAGCTGACTAGCTAGTTAATCTGCTAGTTAAGTCAGATGGCTAGCCAGCTGGTAGCTGGGTAGCTAGCTGCTTAATTCAGCTGACTGGTCAGCTGGCTAGTTAGTTAAGTCACCTAGTAAAGTCAGCTCGCTAGTCAGCTGGTGAGCTAGGTTGTTAAGTCAGCTGGCAAGCCAGTGGGATACTTAGGTATCAAGCTGTTTAAGTCAGCTGGCTAGACAAATGGCTAGC
>NW_007049201.1:0-390 GCF_000164805.1 Carlito syrichta
TAGGAATGGAATGGAAAGGAGAGAAATGGAATGGAATGGAATGGGGAGGAATGGACTGGAGAGGAAAGGAATGGAGAGGAATGGAATGGAATGCAGAATAATGGAATTGAATGGGGAGGAATGAACTGAAATAGAATGGAGAGGAATGGAATGGACTGGAATAGAATATAGAGGAATGGAATGGAATTGAATGGAATGAAGAGAAATGGAATAGATTGGAGAGGAATGGAAAGGAATGGAGAGGAATGGAATGGACAGGAAGGGAATGGAATGGAGAGGAATGGAAGGGATAAGAATTGTATGGAATGCAATGGAATGGAATGGAAAGGGATGGAATGTAATGGAGAGGAATGGAATGCAATGGAATGAAATGGAGTGGAATGGAAGGGA
>NW_007049202.1:0-621 GCF_000164805.1 Carlito syrichta
ATGAATGATTCCCTTGACCACTCTCCTTATTCACTCAATCTTGCTCTAAATGACTTTTTTCTGTTTCTCTGAATGAAAGAAATCCTCAAAGCAAAATGTCTTGCTGATGTGGAAGAGGTAAAATAAAAAATACCAGAAGTACTAAATAAGGCATTAAAATTGACCAATTCAAAAACTATTTTGAGCAGTGGAAAAAGCATTTCGATAGGTGTGTCACATGGTGAATACTTTGAAGGTGAAAGAAGTTTAAAAATGTAAGAGTAAATATATTCTTAATTAATAAACAAATTCTGAGTTTTTAAAGTTATATATATATATATGTATATACACAGAGAGAGAGAGAGAGAGAGAGAGAGTCTATGTATATACATATATACCACCTTATATATGTATATATAGCCTGCCACCTTTAACTTATTTCAGGCTAACTACAAATCTAAAAAACTACTTAAAGTGTTAGTGCTTTCATCTAACATTAATCTTGTGTTATGATGACCATTTGGTGATCTTTCAGGTAGGAAAGTTTCATTGTATTACAAGGTCAAAACTAGTGTATTTAACCTAAAGCCATGTAGTTTCATTTTTTCTCCTGAATTCTCAAATTTTGTTAGTAGAGCTCCA
>NW_007049203.1:0-391 GCF_000164805.1 Carlito syrichta
CACCAGCAGGTCAGTGCAGGGTCACTTCATCAGTCTTTCTTGAACCTGCCGTTGATGTACAGTGCCCAGTCCAAACTCTGTCACCAGTCAGTGGCCCACACCAGCCCCATGGCACCTGCTGCACCCCACATGCCCACTGTGGGGATTCAATTCTTGGCCAGTTCATGGTAGCATGGGCCCAGGACCCCAGTCAGTATCATAGTGGTATCCACACCTTCAGGGTAACCCTGTCCAGCTATCCTGGCTGCACTGCACAGGCCAAGTTTCTACACATATTTCTTTTTTTTTTGTCAGTCTCACTCTGTTGCCCAGGCTGGAATGCAGTGGCATGCTCATGGCCACCGAGCCTCAACCTGGAATGGAGTGGCATGCTCATGGCCACCGCAGCCTC
>NW_007049204.1:0-389 GCF_000164805.1 Carlito syrichta
ACACACACACACACACACACACACACACACACACACACACACACACACACGGAATCACGTTGCTCACTTATCTTAACCTGTCCTCTCCTGACTGTTCAGAGCTCCTGATGGCAGAGGCCTGCCTTCTTGCATTCGCTTGAGAAATTTGTCTTGAAATTTTCTTCCGGTTGTTGTTATTTGTCATTTTCAGTAAATGTTCTTCCTCCGGATGCCTTTTTTCCTTGTTCTTCAGGTTTTGTTTTGTGTTTGTCTCATTGATATCATTTCACCATTTTCTTATATAATCCTGTTGAATGATGAGGTGAGCCATGTAGACACGTTCATTCACCATGGGGGTTTTTCTTGGCTCTTGTCCCCTCCACTCTGGGATGATCAGCTCTCCTTCTCAG
>NW_007049205.1:0-406 GCF_000164805.1 Carlito syrichta
CAGCCAGCCAACTGGTTAAGCAAGCTAGCTAGTGGGCCAACACGTCAGTCAACTAGTTAACCCAGCTAACTAGTCGGCCGACTATTTGGCCGACATTTTAAACCAGCTAACAAGTCAGCCGAGTAGTCAGCCAGCGTGTTTAACCAGCTATGTAGTTGGCTGACTCGTCAGCCAACAAGTTCAGTCCCCTAGCTAACTCGTAAACCAACCAGGTAAGTCAGCTAGTTAACTCGTTTAACAACTGGTTAAAACAGCTAACTCATTAACCAACTCGTTAAATCAGCTAGCAACCTCGTTAGCCAACTAGTTAAGTCAGCTATCTAAGTCAGCTAGCTAACAAGGTAGTTAGCTAAGTCAGCTAACTCTCTAGTTAGCTATCTATTTAAGGCAGCTACTTAAGTCTACT
>NW_007049206.1:0-392 GCF_000164805.1 Carlito syrichta
AAAAGAATACAAAAACTGAATAATTATTGCATCTGGAAAAGAAAAGTGGGATGTCTTTCCCTTTTTCACTGGATTTACTCTCCTAATGCTTGAATTTACTTCTGCCACTTGCATGTACAAAGTATATGAACATGTAAAATGAAAAGTCAAACACCACCTCACTGTAGCCCTTTCTTGGCCTGCTAAGGAAAGGTCCCAAGTATTGGAAAGTTTAAACAATAAAGTTATGAAATTCAGCTTTAAACTACCAAGGTGATGCAGCTTAGAGACGGCCTCAAAACCCCCACCACTCGCCCCCCTCTTTCCAGGCCCTGCCCTCCTTCCACATAGTCAGCCACCTCCTTAAGGGAGAGATCTTGGCACACAGTAGGCGTTCATTACTCGGAGACTCG
>NW_007049207.1:0-388 GCF_000164805.1 Carlito syrichta
TGACTAATTCTGTATATTTCTGTTACTTTCTGTTAACTGTTACTGATATATCTTAGTAACATCTAAAATTTGATTATATTATAATTTGAAAGCCAATATTTGCTTTTAATTTCCTAAGCTTTTGGTAAGATTTGGTTTATGACACAGTACAAATTCCATAGGCATTTACAAATTAATTTTTTTTGTAGTTCTTCATATGTCTATTTTGTCTATTTCCTTAACTATATTCTTTATAACTTGCGTTTTATGTAGTTTTATTATTTGCTTTACTAGCAGTTACTAAAAGAGATTGGTTGGCTAAAATCTCCCACTTTATAGAGTTTTATGCTTTTTTCCTACTGGCTATCACCTTGTTGTTCACATGTTCTTGGGTACTTTAGAGCTTAAA
>NW_007049208.1:0-387 GCF_000164805.1 Carlito syrichta
GGTGACCTCATTCCCGAATCACACTCCAATGACGTTGGACCCCACTTCCCCTGTCACCCCGGTAGTGCTGCCCCCTTGGTCACCGGCAGGGCTGATGAGGGCCCAGCGGCCATCTCCCTGGATCCTTCAGTCCTCCCGTGTCCCATCAACACTCTAGGGCAGGACCTGGTGGCACATGGTAGATGGGGAGGGGCAAGGGCCTGGGGCAGCCTGGAGCAGGGTCACCTCTTCCCGGAAGGGCCTGGGACCAACAACACCTCAGTCTGGGCCCTCCCTCCATCTGCCCCTAAAGCATCCCCTGAGCAGGACAGAAGCTCCCAGGTGAGCTGGGGAGAATGAGAGACAGACAGAGAGACAGATAGAGAGTCAGAGAGAGAAAGACAGAGA
>NW_007049209.1:0-496 GCF_000164805.1 Carlito syrichta
GTATCATGGAGTCTCCAAGCCAGATAATTAGTAGGATTCACCTGAACCTGCCACCTCCAGTCCTTCTCTTAAGCTCTCCGTGTTCATCATCAATGCCACTGGGAACCCTTCCTGGGAGACATATCAGAGATGAACACAGAGTCTTGACTGGTATTAAGTAGCCCATGGGACACCAGTCTGCTGCTAAAGTCTTCTGTCTAACAATCCCTGGGAAGCCAATTCCAAGTTTTCTTGTGAACAAGTCACGAGGTTTTCAGTGACACCTGGGGACTTATTAAAAGTTGATGCACAATTTCCCTCTCCACTTCATTTGTGCAGATTAAAGAGTCCCTCGGGATCTGCCACAGAGCCTCAGGCTGATGAGGTTTGACCCATAGCTCAGGGCTAAGGTGGAGACAGAAACTCGACTTCACCTCACTCCAGGGGAAAGGTACTCAAAGAGTATTCCTCTTAGCTTCAAGTCCAAACTCAGGCAGCTTGAATGGCAGCAAGAGAC
>NW_007049210.1:0-386 GCF_000164805.1 Carlito syrichta
GCTGGATGGATAACCACTTGTATTTACTAGCAGACTTAACAACCAAGCCAGATGGCTAGCCTAGACAGTTGACTCAACTAGGTGATTTAACTCTTTAGCCAGCAGGTAACCAGCCAATTTAACTAGCTGACATCACTAGCTAGCCAGATGGCTAGCCAGCTGACTTAACTAGTTATCTACATGCGTATCCTGCATGCTTGCCAGCTGACTTAACAATCTAGCTACCTAGCTGTCCAGCTAGCTAGCAAACTGAATTCACTAGGTGACCTAAGTAGCTAGCCAGCTGGCTAGTCAACTGATTTAACTAGTCAGCTACCCAGCTAGGAAGCTGACTTAAGTAGCTGACTTAACTAGCTAGGTACTTAGCTAGCCTGCTGACTTTACTA